>NC_018324.1:951708-1104073 GCF_000234665.1 Leishmania mexicana MHOM/GT/2001/U1103
GCTCACTCCGAGCTGTGTCGACGATCCAGCAAATACGCGCATCCACCCGCTGCTTTTTTTTCTTGTTCTTCGTGTCGGTGATGTAGAGCTCAATCCTGCGCCTAGTCTGCGCTGTATGCAGTGGAGCTGCAGGGGGCTGAACGACTCCAAGCGGTGCTGGTCGGCCCGATTCGTGGATGTCGCCGTGGTGCAGCAGAGGTAGGTGAGCTGCGTTGGTGTGTGCGTATAGCTGTTGAGCTGCTCGTCGTTCAATGCGCCGTTGGGGGAAAAAAAGGATGAAGTGCACTTTGGTACATGCGCCATGCCACTGTGCTCTCACTGAGTATTTCTGTCTCTCTCCCTGTTTCTTTCGAATTGAGTTTCGTGGCGCTCCCCCTCCACCCCTACCCCCCAGTTGCCGTGCTTGCTGTTGTTCGATGCACTCTCCTGCATTTCGCGGACGCTCTGTGGATGGGCGCGTTTGCCTGGAGAGAAAATGAAACAAAGCTATCCATATGTTCGTGGAGGGGATGAATAGGTTGTGTCGGCGGAGTGGCAGTGATGACGGGAGCCCAGCGCTGCTCGTTGCCGTAAGTGGTGAACGCGTCGAGCACCATCGGAGCCACTCTTTTTGCCGGACGGACTCACCAGTGGGATTGCATCTGCCTTCCCTTCCCCTCTCCCCCTCGGTAACAGCGCTCTCTATCTATGTCTGTCTCTCTGTGTAGCACCCTTTCTCGTACACCTCCCTCTCGCAGAGAACACACAAAGAATGGCGACAGCGCTGGATCCTCTGGACCGTGGAGGAGAGGCGTGGAGCCGAAGTAGAGAGAGTGGCATGTGTGTGTGTGAGCGTGGCGGGAGACATCTGTGGCTTTGTAGTCAATTGATGAGACAGGGCATGGTCGACTCACGTGTGTCTGTCTCTCTCCTCTACCTTTCGTTTCCTTTCACTGCCGCATCCGTCTCTCTCCCTTCGCCCCATTCTTGCCTTCCTCCGTTTGTTTGTGTCTTTCATGTGTCGGACCCTCTCTCTCCTCCTCTTTCCTTTTTTTTTTGAGAGAGGGAGGGAGGGAGGAAGGGAGAGGGGTGTGGGGGAAGGTATGCCCCCCTCCCTCCCTCCCTCTAGAACCTCACCTCTCTCCCTCCCCTCCCCCTTCTCTCCATCGCTTGCCGGATATGTTTACCTTCTTGTATGTTTTCCTCTTTTTCCGATAAGCGAAAGGGAATACAAAAAAAAGAAAAGCCACACACCTGTTTGACGCATTTCTTTGTTGTTCACGCGGTTACGCTTGTCACGGTTACCACGTACATAAAGTCGTGCGTCCATGTGCCTTCGCGGTCTCTGCGAGCGCCACGCCCTTGTGTGTGGGTGTTTTCGTATATGTTGTTTTTTGCTGTCTGCCATCTTGTCCACATCAAAGGAGATTGCAGACAAGGGAAAGACTCGATCTAATGTAAAGAAGCTAGTATTTTGGTCACACAGCACTGAAACCCTCTCTCAGAACGGGGACCCCCTGTTGAGTTGGAGGTCTGCCCTGATGCCCTCGAAACCCCTCCCCAGTTTTTCGTGAACTTCGACAGGGAGTGAAATATGTGTGCTACGCTTGCCCCAATGCCGAATCGGTGACTCTCACCGCTTTGATGTAGCAAGCGTTGCTCCCTTGCGTATGGATGACCAAGAGGACTTCCACCTCTTATTCGCCCTTCCCACACACACCCTCACTTTGCCATCACCCTCTCCCTTTCTCTTCTCCCTGTCCCTTCCCCTGCCCTTTCCTTTTCCGTGCTTGTACACCTTCTATTTCTGCACTCCGCACCGTGTTGCCGTGCCTCCCCTCCCCTCCTACCACCATCACCACACATGTAAATGAGCATGTGCGTGCGGTTGTCTGCCGCTACGTCTGTGCTTGCAAGTCTCTTTCCCACGTCTGTGTTTCTCTTTTCCAGCCCTTCCTCTTACCCCTCCTTCCACCCTCACCTCCCTCTTGCAGTTACAACGTTATCCCTCGCTCCGGATCCGCTACCGCGTCGGCGTCCCCCGCTCTTTCTCTCCCCCTCGTGTTTCCACCCTCCTCACTCGGTCTACCTCGCCTTCTTTTCGCTTTTTCAAAAAAAGCGCTCTCTGCGATTTTTTGCTACCGCCGCTCCCTCCCTCCGTCTTCGTTTGTGTGTCTGTTGTCCTTTTGTTTTGTGTTTCTCCTTGACACCTCGCTTCTCTCTCTCTCCCTATCTCGTATCCCTCTTCCTCAGCGGGCACAGCCCCCTCACTTCCGTCCCTTCCTCATTCTATCACTCTGGAGAGCTCTCACCTGCCTCCACAACCGCCTCGTCTTCTGCTCAACTCCTACCCTCCCCATTCGCTTCAGCATCCTACGCCCATACGCAAAGCTGGTGGCAGCCTCGGCAGTCCTCTGACGATCTGTGGGTTCTCGCTCAGCTCTGCGCACTACCTCTTCGCTTGTTTTCTCCTACTTACCCCCACACCTACACGCCGGAACAGCATGTCCGCCGGTGGCCGTGAGACCGCGCCGACGAACCTGATTCGTCGCCGCAACAAGGATGAGATAAACGGGGATGTCAGCGCCGCCGCCGACCGCTTCCGCAGCCGCTTCGAGAAGGCAACCCTCGAGGAGCGCAAGGCCGCTACCACGACGATGGTGAACGAGTACTACGACCTTGTGACGGACTTCTACGAGTACGGCTGGGGCCAGCACTTCCATTTTGCGCCGCGCTACGCCGGCGAGACCTTCTTCGAGTCCCTCGCGCGCCACGAGTACTTCCTGGCCGCCCGCGGCGGCTTCATGGAGGGCGACCACATCATCGACGTGGGCTGCGGCGTCGGCGGTCCGGCGCGCAACATAGTTCGCCTCACGCGCTGCAACGTCACCGGCATCAACAACAACGATTACCAGATCAGCCGCGCTCGCCGTCATGACGCCCTCGCCGGTATGAGCTCCAAGATCGACTACGTCAAGACTGACTTCTGCAACATGAGCTTAGCCGACAACACCTTCGACGGCGCCTACGCCATCGAGGCCACCTGCCACGCGAAGGACAAGGTCAAGTGCTACAGCGAGGTCTTTCGTGTCATCAAGCCCGGCACCTGCTTCGTCCTGTACGAGTGGTGCATGACCGACAAGTACGACCCCAATGACGAGCACCACCGCACGATCAAGCACCGCATCGAGCTGGGCGACGGCCTGCCGGAGATGGAAACGTGCACACAGGTGATCGAGTACATGAAGCAGGCCGGCTTCGTGGTGGAGGAGGCCATAGACGTCATCAGTCAGTTTGAGTCCAGCTCCATCAAGAGCGTCCCGTGGTACCAACCGCTGCTCGGCAACTACTCGTCCCTGCAGGGCATGCGCTCTACCCCGATCGGCCGCATCTTCACTAACGTCCTGTGTCGCGTGCTGGAGCTCGTGCACCTAGCACCGAAGGGCACGTATAAGGCGGCGGAGGTTTTGGAGGAGGCTGCAGAAAGCCTGGTGTTGGGTGGTCAGCTCGGCATCTTCACGCCGTCTTTCTACATCCGCGCTCGCAAGCCGTCCAAGGAGGTGTAGGTGTTGAGGTTGCAGAAGAACGCTGAACGCACTGGCGGCTACGTCTAACCTCCGCCATACTTGGCCGCCAGATGTGTCGTCTTCCACGGGCTGCGTTTCTTTGGTGATACATGTACAGGGCGTAAATATAAGCACGCTTCTGCTGGAGTGTTTTTTGTTCTTGGTATGTTACCCGCGCAGCTGTTTTTGTTTCTCAAGAGCATTCTTTGTTTAGTTTTTTTTTTAGCGTTGAGGAGATTACGGGGCGCGTTTCTCCCTCCCTCCAAAGACATGCTGCTGCGCGTGTGCGCGAAAAGCATAATAAAGAATATGACAACTTTCGTGAACAGAGGCTCCCTTGACCACTCACACAAATGTGTACGTTCAAGGAGGGCTGAAATGATAAAGGAGAGACTGGCAAGGAGTCTGCACAGTGTGCCGGTGAGGTGGTCGTGCCTGGGGTGTGTCCAGGCGTCTCGATCACCGTGTTCCTATCAGCCTCTCTGTCTCTGTTAGCACGCATGCCTCTGCTTGTCTGGGTGTGCTTTATGTTGTCCGTTGTATTGTTTGCAAAGCCGTGTGGGGTGTCGGCTCCTTTTCTTTTTTTTTCGTTTCGTGTTTCACAGCCTGTAGGGCGGCACCCCCCCCCACCCTCCAGTGAGGTGGTGGTGGTGGGTCTTGAGTTTAACTCAGCATTCGGTAGACAGATACATGTTAGACCAGTCTCGTCCAACGACGATACACAACAAACAAAACAATAAACAAAACGAGAGAAGTGTGCGTGGAGAACGGGGAGGAGGGATGACACGCAACACAACCAACAACAACACACACACAAAAAAAACGATATAGCGTAGAGGGAACAAAATAAAAGACAGCAAAGGGGGTGTGGACATGTACATGTGCGCGTGCATGTGTAGTCTCAGCTTCCTGATTTATTGTTGTGACCTTGCGCATTCGCTGTTTGTACTTTTTTTTTCGTTATGGTCGCTTCGTTCTCCCTTTGCTCTGGTTACTGGATTGCTACGTTTCGATTGTTATGCTGTGTGGGTATGTGGGTATGTGTGTGTGTGTGTGTGTCTGTGTATGTACGTACCCTGGAGCCGCATGAAGGGCAACATCATTATCATTGTCGCTCTCTCGATCTCACGCCGTTGGCAGCGCAGATGCACAGCGAAGGCCGCGTGCATAGTCTTTACCCAAATGCTCGCACCGACATTGACGGAGATGGTGCGCCAAGAAAATGCAGTCACCAAATGAAAAAAAGAATGAAAGCGTCAGGGTCGGTGACCTCCCCCTCCCTTCTGTCCCAGTGTTGCTTTTCGCTCCTCTCTGTTCCGTATCTTCCGGGTTCGCTGTCCTTTATGTGTGTGTCTGTGCGTGCGTGTGGAACTTTCGGTATGCCTCTTCCTCACGTTCGCCGTCTCCAGCAAACGTCTCCGTGGATGTAGGTCGAGAGGAGGTGAAGCGCCATTCGAGCCTGCGTCTGTGTGCGCGTATGATATGTGGCTGCACACAGAGAGGCAGGCAAACGCTGGGACTGATACGGAGAAGGATTGACCACTCATTAGACTTGCTCCCCCCATCCACCCACCCACCCTGTCCATACCTTAAAGTAGGAGCAACTTCCACATCCATGCACGATGCTCGAAAAAGATGCTTGTAGTATTACGCGAGCGCGTTCTGTGATGCTGTAAAGAAGCAAACGGCTTCAAGTGCTGCACATGCACGCTAAAGCAAAACCTCAGCTTCAGACGGCAAGGGCAAAAAGCACCAGGGAGGTTTGAGAGCGGCAGCATTCGGAGGCGCATGTAGGGGGGCGCACCTTGTTGACCGTCAACACGCATGTTAGCTTACGAGTGCGGGAGAAGCTCCGTCGGGGGAGGAAAGGGGGAAAGTGGAAAGAAGTCGAGGAAGCTCTCTGCGCCTATGTGCGTGTCGGATGGCTGTAAAGCCTCTCTTAGTCGTTGTCTCTCCCTCTCTAATGCACCACTACGCCCATCCAACCCTGCCGCACATCGCAGTGCGCTGCCCGGAGGGACACGTCAAACAGGCGGTACGGAAGAAGCAACGTCACGGGAGGCAGCAGAGATGGCTGCTGCGGACCTCTCTCTCTCATCCTTCTCCGCCCGCGTCGTGCGCACGGGAGAGTTGCGCGCAAGGTGCAATCCTCGATGTCCGCCCATGGGGTCATTCTCCTTCCATGTATCTCACGTCTCGCCTCATCTCTCCCGTAATTTTTCTTTCTGTCTTCTTTTGTTTTTCGTCCTCGCTGATGTGGCTTCTGATGCGTTTCTGTTCCTTCGGGGCGTGAGTATACGTCCAATTTGAGGTACCCCCGCTACATAATCAACGCTTGTCGCGTTCGATCTCTCTTTTTCTCTGGCAAGTCTTTTCGTGCATCAACACCCACACCCACACGCACACACACACACACACACACACACACACACATACACGCCTGTCCCCACGCGTGAGAGCCATGCTCAGCGAGAGTGAACATCACCTGGTGGCTGTGGCCTTTCAGTCCATGGACCCCAACAACACCGGTATGGTTGCCCTAAGCGAAGTCAAGAAGCGGTACTTCGCGTATGCGCACCCCCGCGTAAAGGAGGGCAGCATGGCGCCATCCGCCGCACGCGACACGCTAGACTACCATTTTGGCGTCTGTGCTGGCGACCATGAAGGCAGCATCACCTTCGATGAATTCCTCGCATACCACGAAAAGCTCGCCGACGAGGCATACGACGAGCACGTCGGTGACGTCGCCGCCTTCACGGAGAAGACGATTATGGAGTTATGGAGACTCGGCGACATGTTGCTGCCGACAGGCGTGCGTCCCGCCATCCCGGTCACGCAGACGCCGGCCGGACTGTACGCGGTGACGCTCATGACGTTGGTTTGGGTGGAGCGTAGACAAGTGGCTGCACCTCCGGCTTCAGGTCAGCAATCGTCCAGCAGCGGTGGTGCCGCGCACGATGATCTCTTTGTGCTCCGCGGGATCAAAGACGTGGTCCGCCCCATCTTTACCCGCGGTGACTTGCCAGACGAGTTGCAGGGTTACTTCGCGTACCCGGAGGAGTTGTCCGGGATGGCGGTAGACTACGTGGCGCCTCGTTTGTCGATTCAGCGATGGTACGACTTCACGTGGGAGTACTCGGAGGGCAAGTACTGCGGCGTAGAAGGCATCATCTCCACCCGTGTTGACCTAGAATCTTTGCCTGCTGGTCTACGGCAGTTTGTCTGCGAGCATGCCACAGCGGTGTCGCGCGGCACGACATGGATGCAGACAAAGCCCATGATGAATCCCATGTACAAGAAGACGAGCTCCGCTTACGGATGTGGCGTCACCGAGGAGTGCCGCAAGATCCACCACTGGAAGGTGAGGACTTTTGAGGGGAAGCAGTACGGCAACCAGTACCAAGGCCTCTGCGGTAAGTTTTTTTCCAAGTTGGGGGCGCCGCTGAAGTCCAACACTGCCACAGGCATGAACATATAGAGTGCCGGTATTGACGTATGTGGAACTCGACAACCTTGAAGGGCAATGTGTGAGTCGCGCGAGCTTGCGCTTCGCCTCTGGCCCCTCCTCCGCTTTCCTGTGCGATGCTATGTTAAGAGTACATGGGTGGGTGGAGCAGGAGAAGGGGAAAATGCTGCGCCGTTTGTTTGTTTTTCTGACCTCCGCTACGGTCGCCTCCACGGCACGCGCGGCTTCTGTCGATGATGACACGTGTGATGGAATACAAGAGGGACGGAGAGAGAGAGACTGCAGAGCAGTTGTCGCTCTCTCATCAAACCGCCGTCTTCCTTCACCCCCCCCCCGGTGCCGCCGCCCTCCTCGCCACTCGTCTGCGTCTGCCTGTTTACAAACGCACACAGTCGCCTTGGTCTCAAATTGCCTCATGATGCTTCTCCCGTTAGCCGATGTACACAATATGATGTGCACTGTTGGGAAATACCAGCGCCATTAGACACAAATGCATTTACCAACTTTCATGAGTGAGGGTGTCGCGTGGCTAGCACGGATTCCCGACCCTCCTCTTCCTCCTTGGAGAGAAAGGCGGGAGACAGAGAGAGGAGGGCCAAGGCTGCGCTTCCTGTTTTCAGTCGCGTGCCCACCGCAAAGGACTCTTCTGTTCCCTGCGTTGTGCCTCTCCCTTCCTGCGTGCGCATGCAACCACCCACGCTCGTCTGCATCTTCCCTCTGCGAAAATTGAAGGCATCACAGTCGCACGGCCTTACGGCCGGCTGCGACGCCCCGCCTGCGCTGAGATGCTCCGAGTTGTCTTTTTTTTGGTTTGCTCGTTTTGTCTTTCCTTCTTCAAGCACACCCTCACCCGTCCTCGGAGTCAACGTCGCTTTTCCTCTTCCCCTTTCCCACCTGCACTCGCCACTGCTCCGCCCCTGTGTGGCTGCCTTTCTGTGTGACGCGAAATCCTACCCCAGGACTGTACGACCTTCGCGCTCTCGTCATCCTCGCATGACCACCACAGCACATCTTCTTTTTCCTCATTCCGTTTCTTATCACTCGTACAAACTCACGTTGGCTTCCTCAAGGTCTCACCTGTACAACTGCGCAGCGCCGGCATTATTGGTAAGGACTACGCCAACTCCCCCGTCAGGTACTCCCTCGCCATTCAGAGCATTGCAGATGAGGTCTACTATGTGGATGTGATCCAGGACACCTTCACCTGCATCACTTACCGCCTTGTTCTTGTCGCTGGCGGTATCGGCCCATCTTTCTGATCACAATGCGATCGTGCTGTCCGCCGAACCACTCCCACCACCAAACTAGATGTACCTCGAGACGAGGTCGCACACAACGGAAGTGGTGGCTTACGTTGTGGCAAAGCTCAAGGAGCACGTCTGGTGAACTGTCATGAGCGTGTTTATCTGCATCTCAAACCCGGTGGATGTGGTAGCTGTTTCCTTGCAGAAGGCACTTTGCATCCAGCTGAGGCATTTCATCTGCATCGCCGCCTACCTCAACTCGGCTAGACAGAACCCGCTCCCGGTCCGGGTGTTGAAGGGCAACGTATCGTCGGTGTTTATGTAATCTGTCGTCATGCTTGGCGAGAACGTTGACAAATGTATGGCAGCGTGGTCGAGTGCCAAGGTAGGCACCGCGTTTCTGGGCCTACTGCAGCGCTCACTACCATGCCCCTTGCTGCTGGACGGAGAGCACGGCGAAAATGCTGTGTTTGAGAAGGTGTCGGTGGTCATTGGTGCCTTCGGGTCGAGGGCATCATCGAACTAGTTCTGACAGAGGAGAACGCCGGTTTTCACCACTTCTGCGACGTCACTCGTGTCTTTATGAGAAAGACCATAGAGGCGCATCCCCTGTCAAGCAGGAGCGCGCCTGGCCGCCTGTCTGTAGATGTGTGTGTATGTGTGTCTCCCGCTGTGCCTGCCCTCTCTCGGCGATCCCGTCTCAGTACGCTTCAGCAAGGAGGGAGCGCACGAAGTGATCTCGAAGTGGCGCAGAAGAATGAAAGCCTGAAAACACCTCATCGAAAGCAGATGATGGGGCAAATCAGGCAAGGCACAACCAGTTTGGGGTGAAGAAGTCGAAAGTGAGCACACGCACGCGGCTGCATACACCGATGTGTACTTCCCTTCTTTTGCCAACGCGAGAGCGGAAGGAAATGCAAGAAGGGAGAGGGACTTAAACCGAGAGTCATACCGGCAGGCGCAGATGTGCGTATATGCTGCCTCTATATATTGGCGGGAGCGTGGCGCCTCCTGTCACTCGCAGCTTCCTGCTTCACTTCGCCGTGTCCCCAGTTGTACCCCTTCGAGTCTCGCACATGGGAGTACAACTCGGTCTGTCGACTAGGCTCTTGTCGGGCGCAATGTGCAGGTCACTCCAGGGCTCCGACCGCGGTATCTCGTCCCAGTGGCAGGCGGGGCCAACTTCCGCAGAGCAGCAGGGATGCTCCGAGCATACGTGTGTTTGGCACGACACGACACGGCCACGCGGTGGATGGACAGTGGCGCCGTGTGCGGGTCCATCGGAAGGTGGGCCGTGCCTGCGAATAGCTGGAACCGTCCCCGGAGGCTGCGAAGCTGCGCACGCGTTGCCGTGCTCCGAATACTCTGTGGAGGTCACCCCGTGTGTTCTGCGAGCGGCACGGCGTTTACCCCACGGCGGGGGCGGCTTCCGTGAATCTGCCGCGGGCGGGGCCCTTGAGGCGATGGATGCACTCCTCCGACATCTGCGCCCCCTCCCTCAGCGGCATGACGATGGCGCCATCCGCAATCAGCATCTCCATGTGCGCAGAATGTCTCCGTCTGACATACGTCCTATCGCGTGAGAGAGGGATGGGGTGGTGTGGGATTCGTGGAATCTGGTGTGATGGGCGTGCGAGTATCCAAATGTTTCTGCAGGGGCCGGGGCACTCACCTGCGGGCGTGGGACAGCGAGGAGGAGGAGAGCATCACGAGAGAGCGAGAGAGTTTGTTGTCGGCACCGACTGCCAGATGACACATCCATGCGCGGGAAAAAGGTGCAGCTGGAGGTGGGAGTGGCAATTTGGGTTTGTCGTTGTTCCCCCACCTCCGTGTGAAACGGCGGAAAGGGGTATCTGGCCTCACCACAAACGAAACGGCAAGTCCCAGCACTGCTACACTTCTTCTGTTCTCTCTCTGCCCCGCTCTTAGATGCCGTGACGCGTGCGAGGGAAAGGCGCCTGCTGTGCAACGAGGAGTCTGCGCGTGAGTAGATTTTGACGCGGAGGGGTTTCCCTTCTTCGTGCCGTTCGCTCGCTCACTTTCCGGTGGGTCTTCCGTAGCGCCCACGGTCCGTTTCCACTTCACAACGATCGCTGACGTTCTCTCGACCGTGCCCGCACGCGATCGATGTACTCTTTTCCTTGATGCGTTGCCGTTTCCTTTCACCTTCCTCTCTCTCCCTCCCACCCTTTCTCCGCCCCACCTCCGTCCCTCTCCACACCTCGATTATCTCTCAAAGTGTGTGCGCACGCGAGGCCAACGAGAAAGAGGCCAAGTGTGCGGCTAGCCACTTTTTGCTTTGCTCTAGCGTCGCTTGAAGATCCCGTTCTCCCACCATTCCTCGCCTTGCTCACGCACTACTGTGAATCCGCAAGTGCAGACAACCACCAGTATCATCGACAGAGGGGGGGGGCATCATCGCCTCCTTTACTGCCAGGGCAGCTACAGGCCTCCCTCTTTTCCTTCTCTCGATTTGTCTCCTCTGCGGTCGCGCGCGTCCTGCGTTGTGTGTGCACGAGGTGGGTTTCTTATTTCCTTCCATTTATCTTTTTTCTGGTGTCCTGCACACCCCCTCTACGTCTTGGTGCCGTGTGGTACGCGTTGCGTGAGCGCCTCGCTGCCGGAATGGGCGATCTCGAGCTTCCTTCCACTCAGTTTTCTTCTACCTCCACAGGCGCTCCCCCCTTTTTCTCGATCTATACCTCCTCCTCTATTGCCATCCTCACGTGCGCTGGCCCTGGTGCGCGTGACGCACTCGTTCAAGAAGCAGCAGCATCAACGTACGTCACCGATCTAAGCAGCTCTTCTGTGGTTGGTCTTATTGTTGTGTGTGTTTATGTATGCATGTATGTGTGTGTTCATCGTCTTTCAGATTTGATCGTTGAGTCCCTCCACTGCTTCACGCACACGCACACATGTATACGCCACTCCCTCTCTTTCCCTCTCCCGGTGGGATGACTGTGTCCCTGCATGACTTGATCAAAGAATGGGAGGTGGTGAACGCGGAGCTGTGTAGGGCCTCCCTGGAGTCCCACCAGCGCTATTCGTTCCCAGCTAGCAGCCAAGGCAGTTCAGATGATAACGATTGCTCTGCGGAGGGCCCCTCGTCCTCTTCCCCTCCACTGTCCAGCACCACCACGTACGCGCGCGTGTACAGCCTCCTCTCGCGCGTGTGCCACATTGCGGAGGACGCCCGCTATAACTCCTTCTGCATTATACAGCATCTCCTGTGGGTGACCATCGTCGCGTGGGCAAATCAGATGGCAAACGCCTCCGGTGATCTTATTCGGCTTCCGAGAGGACTTCGACAATACTACGAGGCGTCCCCATGGTGCGCGACACGGCGCGGCAGCTCACAACGCGACGGCATAAACGACGACACAGCTGGCAAGACAGCGTCTTCGGCGTCCACCCCGGTGCAGCGGACATCGTTTCCATGTGCTTTGCTCCCACCGTTAGAGTTTTGGGACCCCAGCGAGCTGGAGGAGATGGCAGGCGCACCGTCCCCCGAACCGGAAGTCGTACGCAACGCCTCTCTCCACCGCGCGCCGAACTTGCCTGAAGTGTGGAGCAATGCCGTTCAACGCATATTTGCACTGTGGTGCACCACGCCAATGACTGGCTCTTGTGCCGGAGCTGCACAGCCATGCACCGCCCAAAGCGCCTGTGGTACTGCTTCCCCAGGGACGCTAGAATACGCCCATACCTGGGTCATTGTAGCGCAGCACTATCAACGCTTCAAATCGCTGCTTTCTCTCTTCTTTCTCCGCTACGACGTGGTGCTCGAGGACGCAGAGGAACTGCTGCAGCGGCGAGGCCGCCAACAGCTTCCGGAGCAGCAGGAACGCCGCCTCAGCGACCTTCACGATGAGGAAGTGCAGCACGATGGAACACATTCGTCCCGGCTGCCGCCGCTTCCGCTGCGTCGCCGCGGCAGAACTTCGCTTGTGCCATCTTTCAGCATCAGCCCTGGAGGTGCGGCAAGTGCAGCAGGTGCGGACAACAGCGTGAGCAGTTCCAGTACCCCTGCAGCCCTGTCTACAGATCGAGAAGGTACCAAAAAGTCCGGCAAGCAAGCTCGTCTGTCGGCGTGTCCTCCCTCCTCCCTCCCCAGCACCGCCAACCTTCTCAGGCATCTCATGCGAGCCATTGTGAACGAGAGCCTTGCGAAGATCCAGGAAGTGACTGGTGAGGTCCTTCTCTTGCTCTTGCTACCCCACGTCCACCGCGCTCGTATGCGAAGCCAGGTCACGACACCTGCTAGCGACACCAGTAATTCCGGGAAACTGTCCCATTCTGCGCCGCCGCAGAACAACTCCGCGACGGGCGAGGCAGATACGGGAAAGGAGGCGTCATCGGCATTAACAACGATGCACCAGCTCTCTGGCATGTCCAATTGGCACAGCGATGAGCAAGACGACGACGACGATCACGTCGTCTGGTCATCGCCGCCCTCGCCACTGCTCTCATACACAGCTGCGTGTTTCAGCCACGGCAACGGCGACGCCCCTGCGCCAGCTCCCAGGGCCGGCGCACCTACCACGGACTCCCACGTGAGAGAACGGGCGCAACAAGAGGAGTACGTTGCGCGCAATGTCTTCAAGCTTCTTCTCATGGTTGAGGACTGCCGGGTGCAGGTACTCGAGCGTTGGCTCGTCGAGAAGGGCAAGCGTGTTGCCTTCTTCTATGGTTCACAGCTTGCTGCCAACCTTTTCGACAATGCCGCGGTACACCAAGCCGCCTTTGCCCACGATCCCTCGCCCTGTGACCCCTCCGTTGTGACCATCTCCCCAACTCGCACCCTCGCTGATGCGAATCGAGTACTTCGCGAGACTCTGCAAGCGTACGTCCGGCTTCGTGCCAAGTTGCTCTTCCTTAACGCCGGTACGACGCACTTTCTAGACGCCCTGACCCCGTGGGGGCGGACGCGCATGCTGGAGAGCCTGAACGCTTTCCTCTGCGGCTTCTGCGGTGTGATACTGCCCTTCTCTCTTCCTTTGGATAGCGGTGCGCTTAACAAAAGCACCGCTGAATCCTCCAAGGAGAAAGCGAGCCAGGCAGCGTCGTCGCCGCTGGACGGCTGCGACGAGTCGGTTCTTTTCACCCCGATGAACGCCGCCGTCGCCGAC
The DNA here is from genome assembly GCF_000234665.1 of Leishmania mexicana MHOM/GT/2001/U1103. Lineage (NCBI taxonomy): Eukaryota > Euglenozoa > Kinetoplastea > Trypanosomatida > Trypanosomatidae > Leishmania > Leishmania mexicana. The sequence continues at coordinate 965,093 of NC_018324.1, forward strand.
TTCGCGCAGGAGTGGGGAGTGCCACTCTGGGTCGCCATGTGCGACGATGCGCAGCAGCGTATGGAGGCACTGAAGCATGTCGAGCAAAGGCGTGCCAAGCGACCAAAGGAATGCATGACACTACCTGAGAACGAGTGTTTGTGCGTCATGCAGGCCGCCAAATATCAGCAGCGGCAGCGACGCGCGATGGAGGGGTGGCCAGATGGGGACGTGGGCGAGAAGGACCACTGGCGCGGCGGTCTTTGCAATACGGCCACGTCATCGGCGCCCGTCACGTCTTCCTTCACCGCTGCAGCCGTCAGTGCCGTCGATGATGATCGTGCCGAGAAACCCGACACGCGCGACCGTCACTCTGTCGCCTCTACCGAGCTGGAGGATGCTGTGTCGCCCACGACCAGTATCGTTTGGCTGCCGAGGTCGCCGACCGTTGCAAACGAAGGCGAGGACGGCAGCGGCGGCAGTGACATCCGCCGCCATGGCGGTGCCGAGGGGGCGAATCGAGCTTTCACTCGCCGCCGCGGCAGAGGACTGGATCTGAAGCGCGTTCTGCAGCAGCAGCAGCAACGTCGCGCACGCCTTGGTAACGTGAAGCTCCCGCAACGAGGAGTAACCGCAAGTAGAGTCTGTGACCCGCTCGCGAGCAGCGAGGATGGCGGCGGTGACGTTGTCGAGAGCCTCTACACGGGGGAGTCCGCATCAGTGGGCGACGATGGCTCTGTGACCGCAGCTGCTGTGGGAGCAGGAAACAGTGGCGACAACGTCGGTCGTCTGCGGGGCAACACTGGTGCGTCCGCGACGGAGGAAGGACGACGTAGTGGTGAAGGCCTCACCACAGCTGCCGGTTCTCACGCGAAGCGCTTTTCTCGCTCCGCACAGCTACACCAGGTGGCCACCTTGCCAGATGAAGGCTTCCCGTGTCTTCTCTACCTAATGCCGCGCCGTAGCCGCTTCGCCTTGCTGGACAAGGCAGCAGCGGCTGTGCAGCAGCAACTCTTCACGCGCTTTAGCGCCAATGTGCAAGCCTACCTCTCCGACTACCTGGCGGAGTGCGAAACGGCAGCGGCAGCCAGCGCCGCCGCCGATCAGCGCGCAGCCTTAGCCTCGCAGAAAAAGAAGCGAGAGAAAGCAACTCAAGTGACGACCATGGGAGGGCATGCGGGCACCGGCACTGCGGCTGCCTCCTCCATCGCCGTCGTCACACCATTTCCCAAACCTTTGCTTGCCCGCATGATTTTCCTCTTGGAGATGACCTACGCTGCATTGCAGGGGCGCGGCGGTGTTACGAGCGAGAGTCACGACAACCACACCGAAGATAATCACGCTACCGGTAATGGTGGCAGTCGGCGCCCGCTGATGGAGACGGGCCTTACCGCCACTGGGCAGGAACTCGGCGCCGCCATTCTCGAGCAGGGCAACGGCGAGTTTGACAGTGCCGTCTCCACAACGCTTTCCACGCCAACGTCGCCAGCTTTGCTGGCCATTGCTGCCGTCCGCAAAGGCTTCCAAGGCTTCCTCATCTCCCTGGAAAAGCGGGCCGTGTTGGCACTGGTGGGGGCGCTGTATGGCCTCGTACAGGAGGGCGCGGCCCAGCAGCCGCCCGCGGCCCAGATGGATGCCGTGGACACCATTCTGAATATGGCTTCGCTGCTTAATTCCAAGGACATGTTTGTGCTGCTGCTGAAGGGCTATCTCGCACCGCAAGTGATGATGTGCCGATCGCAGCCCGAGATTGTGGTGGAGTCACAGGTGGTGGACCGTATGGCCTACCGCCTTGGCGCGGCAGTGGCGGCGCCGTGCATTACGTTGCTGAGGGACCTGCAGCTGGCCATGTCCGATCCTCGGAGCACGATGAGATCGCCATCTCCCTCTGGGGCACGCGCAGAACCTGCGGAGGCTTGGGAGCTGAATGCCACACACGGGAGTCTCAGCGGAGACGGCAGAAGAGGCGACGGCGGCGATTTTGGAGGCGCGAGTAGCAGAAACATGGCCACGGAATGTGCGCAGCTCGTGGCAACGCGAGACGCAGAGACGCTAAGAGCCATCCGTCCCCTGCAACACGGCGCCTTCGGCCTCATCCACCGCGTTCGCGTTCTTTGCCAAGCCTGGTGGCAGCCGCACACAGCCGTGTTGGTGTCTTCTCGGCGACTACGCCAACTGTGGGAGCAGCACCAGCTGCTGGACGAGCGTTTCGTCGACGCGGTGCTGAGCGTCGAGTGGCAGTACAGCGGGCACTCTGAACCGTTTCGCGGCTACGGGCAACAAGTTAGGCCAAGGGAACTCGAGAACAGCAGCCCGTTGCATCCGCTGGGCAGTCATTGGTGGCACGGCGACGGAGCCCAGAACACTGGATCGCTCGCTGCAGGGACGCAGCTGCGCACCGTGACGGCAGCCGCAGTCGTGCGCGGCTTCTCCTCGGCGCTGGGCAATGCGGTGCGTCGCACAGGCCGTCAGGCCGGTGACTTTGGCTACGACGACTCTGACAACGAATCCGAGGACTACAGGGAGGCCTACGGTGGACTGCTGACGCTGAGCACGTTGCAGCAGTACAGCAGCGCGTACGCGCCGTCAAACTCGTCGTACAGAGGCAGCAACCTCTCGTCTGTTGGAAGTCCCGGTGCAGTAGGCGGTCCAGGTGCAAGTGGGGTGCACCGGGGGACTTCCGATGGAGGTCAAAGCACGACTGCCGACGACCACGCCTCAACCGCCGTGCCGGCGGACGGGCAGCTAGAGCGGAAGCGGCTGCGTTGGCCACTGGGCAACGGCCAGCTGTCCTTCTACATCTTCTCCAGGGGCGCTGCCAGCGCTGGCCGTAGCGCCTCCCAGGGCGTGCAGATCGTGGGACCCCCACTTACGTTGCTGGTGTGCCAGCTACTGGACCGCGCAAGTGAGCAACTGTACACCTTCGACGCGCTGCACAAGGCGCTTCCGGTGCAGGCACCAAAACCGCTGCTCGCCCATATTCTGCACGAACTTGTCAAGGCCGGCATTGTCGTGCGCAGCGTGGCTGCCGGGACTCGACAGCTGACGTATCAGCTTCGCAATGATACCCGCGAGGTTCTTCAGCGCAAGGTCATCGTTGACGTACGCGCCGCTGCTCGGCAGCAGTGGGTGACGCAGACAATGGCTATGACGACCGCAGACGCCGCCGACGACGGTGAAGACAACAGCTCTGAGAGGGGCGGTGCTCGTAACCCTGCGTCCCCGGCGAACCCGACGGAAGCCGCCACTGCTTTTCCCACGTCATCACTGAAACCGGCGCGGCAGGCGCGCCTCGACGCACCTGCCAAGGCGAAAGCTGCACCGAGCGCGTCAGTCGATGAGCCGTCGTCACCGACGTACTCGCTCGACCGTACACACAAGATCAAGGTGTGCATTGTGCGGATCATGAAGGCCGAGCGCGTTCTCCCGCACCGCGAACTGGTGGAGCGCGTCGCGCTCGCATTGGAGGACCAGTTTGTGGTCACCCCCAGCCAGTTCAAGCACTGCGTTGCACAACTCATTGAGAAGGAGTTTCTCCAGCGCGGGGAGCAAGCGGAGTACATGTTCGTGTCGTAACTGGTATGAGGTTTGGCAAGCATGTAGGATTGGGCCCGCGTCGGAGCGCGACTGAACCGGCAGAGAAAAAAGCATATGTCTCTGAATGTACACGCACTCACCACGTTTCTCTGGACTTGCGTGTAGCACGAGACACGAATCCTTGCTTGCTGGCAAGGGGTGATTGATCTAGCCGAAGAACGCACAGATGCATTCTTAGCGTGTCGCAACATGACAACTACATCAACAAGTGTCCTCGAGTCGTGCAGACTGCTGAGAACGCCACGTTCACGTCCTCGCGTTAAAGCAAGGCGACCTTGTCACCCACCGCACTGCACTGCACGCGCGTGCTGGCACAAGTTACGGATCTGTGTTGTATGTGCACCGCTATTCACTTTTTGGTGCTGCGTTGCTCATCATCTCACCATCTCCACATCTCCCCTTCCACATGCATCCGTTTTCTCCTCCTCGCACCCTGTGACGCTCCCTCTTGCTTGTTTGTCGTGGTCATCTCAGCATCTTCGATGTTAAGAGGGCACACCTACACAACGGCGCAAGGATTGTATCTCTCCCCTTTTTTCTTTCATCACACTCTTGGTTTGCTCCACGCATACACAAACACGGCAGCACGACACTTTTTGCACGTACACGATGTTGCCAACGACGCTGAAAAGCTGCATGGACGAGCTCTCTCGGTACATGGACGTCTTCACGTCTGCAGCGGGCAAACCGCAACACCTCACGATTGTTGGTGATTGTGTCTACTGGACGCAGGGCAAGCAGCAGATGCTGTACTCGGCGCCGGTCGGCTTGGAAGTCGCCGAGGCCTTCCGTGTCATTGCCGCAGACGAGCAGGAAGCCGGGGACGAGAAGCAGCTCACCAAGGAGGAGGAGATGCTGCGCGAGCGGACGCGCAGCCAGACGACCGGCATCAAAAAGTTTCACGTTCGCTGCAGCGACGGCGCCATCTTCTACACGAGCGGCGTCGAAGTGTATGTCTACTACCAGAATGGGCCGCGTGCCGGCAAGACACCTCTGAAGCTGTTCGACTACATGTCTGAGAAGGACAAGGCTCACTTCAAGGCGATGGGCAGCAAGCCAAACCTCTTTGTGCAGGCCATCAAATCCTTTGATGAGTCGCACCCGAGCACCCACACCGTCATGACGTTTGCCAATAACAACAATGTGTACAAGGCAACCCTGACGGAGAACCCCGAAAGCGAGGAGATACCGCTGGCCGTCACCGTTGAGCAGATCACGCACATCGGGGACGACTTGCACCAGTGCGGCGTGGCCGATTACATCATCCAGGAAGAGTTCTCGCGGTACACTGGGCACTACGCGACGGACCGGTACATTGTCTTCTCCTACATCGACTCCTCCAACATGCGCTCTGTGGCCCTGCTCAGCAGTGTGGGGTCTCCTGAGGTGCCGGCGGCGGAGCCGATGTGCCCGACCTACGCGACAGAGGTGGAGGAGATGCCGTACTCCCGTGTCGGTGACCCGAACGCGCGCACGACACTTGTCGTGTACGACACCGCCACGAAGCAGCTGCGTCTGCTCCCCGACGTCGCCATTCGAAGGGTGGCACCGTGGGCAGAGTACATTCTTCGCTTCGGCTTCAAAGATGCAGAAACCCTCTATCTTTCGGTCGTGAGTCGCGCACAGGAGGACTACGCGGTGATGTGCTGCCCCATCGCGGCGCTACCCACCATCGCCAAAGAGGAAGAGCTGCGGTCCCTCTACACTGAAAAGGACGGCCAAGTCGCTGCGAACATTATTGGCGATGCCGCCGCGCCGGAGTTGCACGTGGAGTGGAAGCAACACATTGACTTTGCGTGGGTGGAGTGCCCGCCCGGGGTGCCGGTGCACTACGGCAAGGTGTACGACGTGCTTTGCTGCCACGCAGCAGAGACGGAGACGGCGCATTACCACCTCTACGCCCGTCCCGCCGGCGACCGCAATCCAGAGGCATGGAAGCCGCTGACGGCGGGAGCGTGGAACGTGTGTGCAGGCACGCAGCATGTGTGTGAGGACCGCGTGTACTTCCTGGCGAACGCCGAAGGGCGCCTGAAGCGCATTCTGTACTCCGTGCCGCTGTCGCTGGAGAGTGCGCCGCGCACGGCCGACGCACTGACGCGCCTCACTCCGCTGGACGAACACGTCTACAGCTACTGTGTCAAGGGTGACCATCTCTACTACGTCTCCAGCACCGCCGCTGCACCGGCGAGGCTCTATGTGAGCTGCGTATCAGCACCGCAGAAGAGAGCGGAGGTCACCGTTCCGTCATTGATCGCTACAACGCCAGGAGCCGACCCAGCCACAAAAACAGATCCAGCCCACTACTTTGGAGGTCTGCCGGTTGTGACTCCGAAGATTGTGACCGTGACGAGTCGTCGCAGGGTACCACTGAGCGTAGCGGTGTTCGTCTCGCCAAGCGCGCCAAAGGATGCACCAGGGCCACTAGTCCTGTTCATCTACGGCGGACCACATGTGCAGCTTGTGTTTGAGAACGACTACGAGACCCGCTGCAAGGCCCCGGTGCAGGTATTGCTGCAGCACGGCATCTCTGTTGCCTTAGTGGACAACCAAATGAGCAACGCCAACGGGCTGCGTGACTTGAGCATCTGCAAGAAGAACTTTGGCAACTTCGAGACAGACGACTACGTCGATGTGACGCAGTACCTCTGCAACACGCCGGCGTCCGAGATCGGTTTCCCCGCCAGCCTCCGTTTTGACGCAAAGCGTGTGGCGATCTGTGGCTGGTCCTACGGTGGCTATGCAACCCTCCTCGCCATGTGCCAGGCGGCGGATGTCTTTCGGATCGGCTTCGCCGGTGCGCCCGTTGGCGACTGGAAACTGTACGACACAGGCTACACAGAGCGCTACATGGGGACCCTTTACGAGGCGGACCGCAACGCTGAAAGCGGTGCATCACGAAACAGGAACGAGACCTACATGACGTCCACCATTAGCCACTACGCCGGCGGCTTTCCCGAGGAGTGCAACCGCCTCTACATCGCACACGGCCTCCTCGACGAGAACGTGCACTTTGGCCACAGCTGCCACGTTGTGAAGGCATTGATCGACAACGCCAAGCCGTATAGCATGCTGCTGTACCCAGGAGAGCGCCACGGCCTGCGCCAGAACCGCCAATCACGCCTGCACCACGACGCACTTCTTGTCAAGACCCTAGAAGAGCAGCTCTAGCACAGATATCTAAAAGAAGAGGAAGAGATGATCGCATCTCTCTCGAGATCGCCTTATTTTTCAAACCTCCGCGCCATGCCTTTACGGCCGCCGATGTCGCGCTTTCTGAGGCGAGAAGTCGCGAATGTTGTTCCCCATGCTTGTCATTGTATCATTGAGGGTCTCCTGATGGTGTCGCATGCTCTGTTCTTGTACCATGTTGTCTTGTGTTCGCCTCTATCTCACCTTCGCATTCATCTCTCGTTTCGCGCATGCCTTCCTCTCCCTCTGCTCCACCCCGTGATATCGGCCCTTGCTCTGCTATCCCGGCAGGCCTGCAGCCCTTCTAATGACAGGGGGGACACACCTCACCGCGTGGTATCCCAGCATCCAGCGCCCCCGCTCTATGTGTGGGGAGGCCAATCAGCATCCTTTCTGTCCCTTCCAAAATGCCGAGCCACCACTGGTGGTGAAAGGGTCGTGCGCCTGCGGCGTGGGGGGTGGTCGGAGTGGTGTATCGCTGCTGCTGTCGGTGGGCAGGTCCTGGATAGCGATGCGCCGGAGGGCGCTGCGACACTGCACACGCGTGTACCATCCATGTGATTGGGCAGAGTGTCGGCGTGGCTCAAACGTACCTCACCTGGCCAAGGCGAGGGATGCGCCAGGTCGCGGAAGGCACCATGGGATCAGCTGTGGGGCGGCCTGCGAGGCGGGGTGTGTTCAGAGTTTGAGGCAGGGGGCGTGCTCGGATGACCGGGTCAGCGCATGGCTTGTACCGCGTGTCTGCAGCTGCTTCGCCCCACGCCGATGGGGACCTGTGACAGGCCAGGTAGACTGGAGTGGGAACTCGTGCTTCACTGCAGAGAACTGGACACACGTTGGATAAAGGAGCTGAATGCTTGCCGACGATGCTTTGTCGGGTGATTTCAGGCTATGAAAGACAACCTGATGAGCGCCGCAACGTGCAATGCGGAGCCACTCTCCTCGTTCACGGGTGACCGACAGTCCAAAAGGTGCCATTGAGCGAAACAAAGGGCCTTGGAAAAACAAAGAGATCACCGTCTCGCCTCTCACGCGGATTGTCTGTCCTATACCGACGTCCCACCCCCGCCATCTGCCAGCCAGTGGTCGTGCTCGCTTCCTCTTGGGGCGGAGGTGGAGGACACGCAACTCGCACTACAGCACACTGCACGCGTGCCTACTTGTGCTCTGCGCACTAGATACTATCTTCCCAGTCAACGTCACCGTCCGTCTTTATCCCTCTGACACACCCCACCCGCTTCTCACTATCTCCCTTTCGTCCTTGACGAACCATGAGTCTTTTGTATAAACGGTGGGACATGTGCACGCCGCGGTCACCTTATCGACTGCTCCCTTCACACCCCCTCTGGCCACCACCACGCCCAGCCCAGTTCTCCCTCTTCTAGTCAGCGATACGAATCTGCCGCGGCGCCGGCATCTCGTCCACACGCGCGGCCCGCCTGTGCTATGCTGTGATAATGTGAGAGAGAGAGAGATGATGACCTCGTGGGGGTCCGACGCGCGCCTCCAGTCCCCCCCTTGCGCGCGGCGTCACACCCGCGCGCACGCACGACGGAGAGAGCAACGGACGGTGCCGAGCCGCCCACAGCGCCACTGGCACCACATACCGGGGCGTCGCCCCTCCACGCACGCGCACTGGCACGCGCCGGCGCACCTGCCGGCACGCACGCACACATACACACATACACGCGCGCGCATCGACGCGCTCAAAGGCGTCCGCGCCGCTATGCACCAGCACCAGCAGCGTCTGCTCGGGCACGCACATACGCACACCACCGCCATCACCGCGGCGGGCGACGCCGAGGGCCCCACAAGCAAACCCGTTGTCTCCCTTCCTTGTCGCCCCGCAGCCGCACTCACTCCGCTCCGCACGCGCGCCCAAACGGACGCGCCGGAGCGCCACCGCGCACACGACCGACTGCTCCACTGGGGCGCCGCGCTCGCACGCGTCTCGCGTGTGGCGCGGGTCCTGAGCCAAAGTCCCTCGCCCACATAAAGCGCGCCATGCACGCCCGCACTCCGGTGCGGGGGTGGGTGGCGCAGGCAGCAAGTGCCGGGTGCCGGGGGAAACCCCCAGACAGCTACAAGCGTCACGAGGCACCGCCGTACACACCCGTTGCTCGCATGTCGACCAGCGGGGCCACCGGCTGCCGCGGTACGGCTCCCCTCCCAGCGAAGGGTAGGGCGTCTGCATCTCCGCGCCGGCACTCGTGCCGGTGTGCGGGTGATCCCGCGGCAGAAGCTATCGGTTCGGGCGGCGCACCCGCCGTGCATCCACCCCCTACGCCGCACGCGTACGCGGTCGGATGCAAACGGGTCGTGCACCTGCGCGTCCCGCGGCGGGGCCTGTGCCACGTGCACAGGCGTGCTGCGCCAGTCTCCCCACTCGGTGGTTTCTGTGCAACGTTGGGCAACACACGCGACAGGGGGGAGGCACACGCCCGCCCCCCGCCGCATAACACCGTACAGCCATGAGCAGCTGGCGGACGGGCAGGCCGCCGCGGCGGCCGCCACGCCATGCAGAAGAGGGCTTATCACACACACGAACCCGTCACGACGACGCGGTGGTGCGCGCTGCCGCAGCCGCTCCGCCACGCGTGGTGCGCGGTGCTCTGTGCGTGCCGCGCCGTGTCGTGTGCTGGGCGCTGTTGTGGTGTGTGGCGTGTGCGCGCCGCCTGTGTTCCGCGCGGTGACCGTGTGCATGTGTGTATGTGTACCCTGTGTGCCAGCGGTGTGCTGGCGTCCGCCACTCTCGTGCGTGGCGCCGTGGCTGCGCACGCGCGCCTGCTCCGCGGGCCCGTGTGTGCCGCAGCAATGCCTGTGCGGCGGTGTCTTTCAAATCCCGAAGCACCGCGAGGCAGCGTGGACACTCCCCCCCCCACCTCTGCGTGCCAACGCAGCTGATCTCTCCCGACTCGTTCTAGATGTTTTGCCTTTTCTCCCTTCTCTGTATCCCCTCCGCTTCCCAGGCGCTAAGAAGGTTTCTTCTGGTGCGCCAGCTGTCTTGCTGTCGGGACTAGCGTGATGGGTAACAAACCTCCCAAAGATGCAATGGTAGCGATCCATAAGGGTGCCGTGCCCTCCTCTCCTCATTCTGTTCTCCTTTCCTCTCCACCCCCTGCGTCAGCACCGCCACCTCGGCCCCGGAGGTGCCCCGTTCTTGGCGGTCGCTGCCGTCGCTCATGAATCTCTCCGCTGTGGCGGTTCTGTCTTCTCTCTTTCCTTTTCTGCATCATGCACACGCATCCCAAGACAGCGGCTGCCGTGGCGAGCACCCGCGTCTGTGCCGGCGATGGCGGTGTGCCAAGCGAGAGGGCAGTTTGGCTGTATTTCGGGGCATGTGTGTGCGTGGTCACGGCAGTCTCAATAGCCATGTGTATGCACGTTCCCTTCTTGTATGTGTGTGTGGCTGTCTCAGGGAACCGGCACAAGACACTGCTGTCGTTGTTGCTTTGTTTCTCTCGCATTCCCTGTGCGATTGAGGGGCCATGCTTGACTCCTGCTTTCATCTGCTCTCTCTGTCTGTGAGTGAGTGTGCACGTGGCAGCTGGCTGCAGTTTCCAGAGTCCCTGCTTTCATTCTTGGCTGCCTGATTGACTGCTTTACGGACAGGAGGACGAAACGGGGTGCCTTGCTCTGCGCAGCAGAACAACCAAAGAAGCGGAGACAACCGCGTCGCGCATCCAGGCCATAGAGAGAGAGGTGAAAAGCAAAGTTCACTACTGTGCCTCGTGCGCCTTTGCTTCTTCCTTCTGCCCCTCCGACCCCTTCGCAGCCGGCGCCTTGGTGCGCATAATCTATCCCCCTAAGTTTGCCCTGCGGCTCTGTCAGACCCTTGGCGGTGCGTGTGCACCTCACCACATGGATAACGCACAAGGGCGTCTGCGTCATATTACCCCTCTGCCAGGAGCGCCTGCCGCGGCGCCGGCATCTCGTCCACACGCGCGGCCCGCCTGTGCTATGCTGTGATAATGTGAGAAAGAGAGAAATGATGACCTCGTGGGGGTCCGACGCGCGCCTCCAGTCCCCCCCTTGCGCGCGGCGTCACACCCGCGCGCACGCACGACGGAGAGAGCAACGGACGGTGCCGAGCCGCCCACAGCGCCACTGGCACCACATACCGGGGCGTCGCCCCTCCACGCACGCGCACTGGCACGCGCCGGCGCACCTGCCGGCACGCACGCACACATACACACATACACGCGCGCGCATCGACGCGCTCAAAGGCGTCCGCGCCGCTATGCACCAGCACCAGCAGCGTCTGCTCGGGCACGCACATACGCACACCACCGCCATCACCGCGGCGGGCGACGCCGAGGGCCCCACAAGCAAACCCGTTGTCTCCCTTCCTTGTCGCCCCGCAGCCGCACTCACTCCGCTCCGCACGCGCGCCCAAACGGACGCGCCGGAGCGCCACCGCGCACACGACCGACTGCTCCACTGGGGCGCCGCGCTCGCACGCGTCTCGCGTGTGGCGCGGGTCCTGAGCCAAAGTCCCTCGCCCACATAAAGCGCGCCATGCACGCCCGCACTCCGGTGCGGGGGTGGGTGGCGCAGGCAGCAAGTGCCGGGTGCCGGGGGAAACCCCCAGACAGCTACAAGCGTCACGAGGCACCGCCGTACACACCCGTTGCTCGCATGTCGACCAGCGGGGCCACCGGCTGCCGCGGTACGGCTCCCCTCCCAGCGAAGGGTAGGGCGTCTGCATCTCCGCGCCGGCACTCGTGCCGGTGTGCGGGTGATCCCGCGGCAGAAGCTATCGGTTCGGGCGGCGCACCCGCCGTGCATCCACCCCCTACGCCGCACGCGTACGCGGTCGGATGCAAACGGGTCGTGCACCTGCGCGTCCCGCGGCGGGGCCTGTGCCACGTGCACAGGCGTGCTGCGCCAGTCTCCCCACTCGGTGGTTTCTGTGCAACGTTGGGCAACACACGCGACAGGGGGGAGGCACACGCCCGCCCCCCGCCGCATAACACCGTACAGCCATGAGCAGCTGGCGGACGGGCAGGCCGCCGCGGCGGCCGCCACGCCATGCAGAAGAGGGCTTATCACACACACGAACCCGTCACGACGACGCGGTGGTGCGCGCTGCCGCAGCCGCTCCGCCACGCGTGGTGCGCGGTGCTCTGTGCGTGCCGCGCCGTGTCGTGTGCTGGGCGCTGTTGTGGTGTGTGGCGTGTGCGCGCCGCCTGTGTTCCGCGCGGTGACCGTGTGCATGTGTGTATGTGTACCCTGTGTGCCAGCGGTGTGCTGGCGTCCGCCACTCTCGTGCGTGGCGCCGTGGCTGCGCACGCGCGCCTGCTCCGCGGGCCCGTGTGTGCCGCAGCAATGCCTGTGCGGCGGTGTCTTTCAAATCCCGAAGCACCGCGAGGCAGCGTGGACACTCCCCCCCCCCACCTCTGCGTGCCAACGCAGCTGATCTCTCATGAATTCCGCTAGAAGTTGGGCTGCACTGCTCATGTTTGGGTCTGTTTTACTCGCCAGGGAGTATTTGTGCGGTTTTGCGCTGATTTGCAGTAGTGCAGGCGTATGACTTTGCTTTGGTTCCTTGGTGAAGCTGGAGGGACAGGTGGGCAAAAAGGTACCTCTCCAGTTGATGGCGCTCTGTTCGAGTGTCTTGCGGGTGTTTGGGGTAGGTCCTCCGATCGGCGCTTCGATTTGGTCTGTGTATTGTGATATGTAGATGTACAGTCACATCAGAGGGAAAGGAATGCTAGTGCCTTTGCAGGCGTTTTGACGAGTGATGAAGCGGAAGCCATCGTGGCAGGTAGACGACATTTTTACCCCACGTTGGCGCGACGATGTGGCGCGACGCAATGTGTCATAAATGCACCCTAGCGGAGGTCACACACAGATCTACTCGCGCAAGCGCAGAAATGGACCTCCCATATGATATGCTGCTTTGCGCCTGCATTGCCGTGTTCAGACGCTGTTCGCCTCAAGGGCATGCCTCATGCGGTGGTCTTGCAGATGGACGTTCTATGTCTCCCTGCCACGCTGTTTCTCCACCTCATTTCTTCGGGATCCTTCAGTATAAAATGCGTCTGTGATGATTGGTAGGTCCTCAGCTTCAGTCACGCGCTCAGCACTCCCGCGCAAAGAGCAGACACATACACGTCAGCCTCCTGTGGCTGCTGCACAGAAGTGTCGCTGCCACGGTTGGTGTGTACTCACTTGAGCATTTTTTTTTGCACCGCCAACGGCATTGACGCAGACGCAGTTGCTCTGGTGCACGCGCGAGATCATCCATGGCGTCCTCCGTGTTTCTGCGCGAAGACATTAAAGAGGTCTTCAGCATCTACGATGAAGACGTTTCGGGTACAATTAGCATGCAGGAGGCAGGGCGTGCTCTCTACACCGTTACCGGCCAGCGGGTGGCACGATCAGAACTTCTGAAACTCATCGCCTATGCTCAGGAGGCAGTGGCGAAGCAGCAGCAGGAACTGCAGAACCAGCAGGATCAAGTGTCCTCTCAGCAGCGTTCTGTGATGAGCGCCGGATCAAAGAATTCACAGGACGCAACGACAGCCGTGGATGGCGACGCGACACGCTTAGCTGTCAGCACCCGCTCATCTAGTCGAGCAGGCGAATCCATTAGCAACTTTAGTGTGCGAGAATCGTCCCCGACGACTCAGCAGGCCACTACTTCGACAGTGGCGGCACCAGCAGCAGACTCCCCCGCCTCCCCCTCGGGGGGCGCTTCGGTGAGTCAAATCCGATTTGTTTCACCTCACTCTCACTTGCTGGACAGCAGCGAGGGCATCGACCTCGACGTCTTTGAGCAGATTGTCTTGCGCAAGCTGAAGTACCGCAGCTACGAAGAAGAGCTGGCGTACACCTTCGCGCTACTCGAGGATAAGTCTTACCCTGGCTTCATCACGAAGGAGAGTGTGCGCCGCATAGCCGCCGAGACGGGAGAGCCACTGACGGAGGCGGAGATTGCGGAGATGTTCGACCCTCTCGTGACAGGGGTGTCAACTGCTGCGGTGGATCTCTCAACGTTCACGGACCTTCAGCTGAAAGCTCGCAAAGCAGAAGACTCTTAATGTGCCGTCACATACACGCTCGGCGACGGGTGGTGTGATTGCCCAAAGAAGCTGACAACGAGCACACACAGATGTACACTACCTCAACTCCTGCGAGCGCATACACAAAAGCTGCGTGTTATCCCTCGTGTGCATGGTGCACCGTTGGCACCCATTGGAACAGCTTCCGCCTCTTTTTCCCCCTGCTTGCTATGTGTGGCCTCCTTGGAAGATACACAACTGCCAAAATGGGTAGTGTCGTCGTTGGGTGTCTTTGCGGGACCGCGCAGTGTGCTTTGGGAGAACGCGCCGCGTCAAAGGTGTATAAACAGAAAACGGAAGCAGATTAAGGCCAACCCATAGAACAACTACGTAGGCGTGGTTGTCAACGGGTATGCACACGTCTGCAAGTGTATTTAACATGTCTTTGCCCGATAACTTTGCGTTCTTTACTCTGCGGGACATGCGGCAGTGACGCTCCGCGCGTGGTGGTGCCGAAATCTCCACGAATGTCTTTGCATAGTTTCGGCTAGCGGGCATCCTGCCTCATCAGCGAAAGCCTTTCAGTTGGTCCATCGTACTTCCCCTGCGCCTTCTCTCTCTTTTGGGTTCTCCCCGCAATACAGCTCACGAGAGACGTGCAGGGAAAAGAGCCCCCCCCCCACGCTCTCCCTTCCTCACCGGCTGTGCGCGCGCTGTGCCTGCTCACACACACACACACAAGCATAATCTTCTCCTTCCCCACCCCACGAAATTGTGTACTCTTCCGAATACTCATACGGCCCCCGACTCCACGACCGCATTGGCGTGGCTCCTTTTTTTTTTCTGCTGCTGCAGGCGACCACTCACCCTCTCTCTCTCTCGTCTCGTTTCGTTTCGGTTTGCGGCTTCGTCGAGTGCTTCGGCTCTCCTTGGTGCTGTGTTGCGCTTTTCGTCTTTTCCAGTCTCCGTACTCGACGTGCGTCGCGTTTTATTGGGTATTCAGACCTCCCCCAGTCGGCATTCATCAGGATGGGGAAGCCTTCGGTCTCCGCATCGCCCAGTCGGCGGTGCGCTGAGTGTGAGCGTAGCTTCGGCATCACACTGTGGAGGCACATCTGCGATGTGTGCCACCACACCGTGTGCGACGACTGTGCCCCTCGCAACACTGAGAGCGTTGACGCCAAGGGTGAAAAGGCGATGTTGCGTGTTTGCAAGGCGTGCGGTGCCACAGGTCACCGTCTAGGCAGCGCCGCTGGTGGCAACTCCGCTACTGCTACTGCACAGGGCACAGGCACTGCTCGCCCAGACCCACATAGTGAGGCAGAGAGAGAGCGCCGTGCGCGCATCATCGAAGAGCGCAACAAGACACAGAAAAACCGCGGACGCCCTCAGAACGCGGGCGGCGAGGGTGGCTCCAGAGCTGCGGTTGCGAATGAGCGGCTTGCGCCACCCGCACCGGCATCTTCATCTCCCACATCAGCCCCGCCAAGAGCGTCTGCCTCGCCTCCGGTCGCTCCGCTGCCACCGTCCGCAAACTCTGGCAGCCAAGAGCGTCTGGCCAACCCCGCCTTAGAGGCGGCGGTGCGACGCCAACTGCAGCAGCAAGCGCACGGTCGCGCTGCAGCGTCTTCGCCGGCGGCGAACATGTCTCCCGAGAAGACGCGTCTCCTTTGCGAGATCGAGGTCCTCCTGGCGAAGCATCTCGAGGATCCGCCGTTTGGCTTGCGGGCAGCGGATGAAGCGAAGCTGCATGGGTATCTTCAGTTCCTGAAGAAGAAGTACCGTTTGAGTGAGTAACTGGGGAGAATGGTCGGGCGTTTCCGGGAGTGTGGTCGGCCGAGTCGTCCTCCTCTTCTCCCAAGGCTGTCTAGTGGCCTGTGGGCCTGCGTGAGCAAGCGTAGGTGCGATGATGTTCTCTTCGCGTTTCGTCGCTCAACGTGTTCGTAAAATGCCTGTGTACATGTTGGGGGGGAGGTGGGTCGCTGTGTGTCTCTGCCTTCTCTCTGTTTCTCGTGATGCGCACCACTCCTTGCATTTTGCTCTCGCATGCTCGCCAACGACTTCCTCCTCCTCTCTCCTTGTGTGCACTTCTGGGTGCGGGAACACGACCACTATCACCGTAATCACCACCAACACTTTGCGTTGCCTTTCCTCTTGAGTGTGAAGAATGAATGATGTCTCCCCCCCCCCCCGCCCCCCACCACCCAGACGAGGAAGGGAGAGGCTGCGAGAGCAAAACGGAAAACAAAGAGCTTGTAAGAAGAGAGGACGGCGCAAAGTGCATGCGCATGTTCGCGCCTCTTACTAACGTTTAGCGATCGCCTGCTGTCAGGTGCTAGAAGAACCTCTCGTGCGCTATAGTGTTTTGCTATTGCGCATGCAGGGTGCCGAATGTGAAACCTCCAAGAAACCGAATGCGCCAACATCGAATCACTATCGCTCTGGCGAACTCCGTAACTCACATACCCTGCGCTTCCGTTTCCCTCACGTGCCCGTGTGTTGCCATGCCACTCTTCTGCCCTTTGCCTGCGTCTCCTCGTTGACCTTTTCGTATTTCTCTTTCTCTCCTCCTCACCCCCCCCCCTCTCGGTCTTTGGGCCGCCTCCAACAACACGTAGCTCGGCGCATCGAATTTGAAAACGAACCCGGGCTCCGCAGCCATCGACTCCAGCTGGCAGACTCTACTGTCAGCGCTGTTGTGCACTGAAGCGAAGCACTGCATACGCAAATACGGCACCGCCCTGATGTGTCTGTGCGTGGTAGCTATGTGGACACACTGCCACCGCCACTCTACCCATTAATCTCCTCTCTTCCCCTCCTCCTTATCCCCTCACTCCTCCACGCACCTTCAGCCAGACGGCCAATAGCAAAGGCGGCAACAAACTTAAATCCCACGCTGTGCGCCGATTCTGTCCTCACTGCCCTCACCTGCTCACTCTCGGGAAAGCCTCATACCAACCGTGTAGGGACAGGCGCGCCAACATACACGCAAGCAGCTCGGTACGTGCACGCACGGCGTTTCGTTTTCTTTCCTTCTTCGTTATCCCCCTTTGAACCTGGGATGGAGGCGCATGTTTAGCAAACAGGCGAAAAAGGAACACCTTCGTATTCGGCGCAATGCAGGATTGGCAGATTGCCGTGCTCGTCATCGTCATTGTCGTGTTTGTGGGGCTGGCGACGCCGCTCATCTATCTTATTTACCGCTTTGGCAGCCGCCGACGCCGCTACTCCTCGAAAAGGACGAACATGACCACCTCCCGCTACGCCGATAGCAGCTGTTGCGCCAAATATGGCATCCTTGACGCCGGAGATGCCTTTGCCCAGCTGTTCCGCGGTGACCCGCGCATTCATTCCAGCACCCATCTGCTTTACTTTGTGGACTTTCAAGGAGAACTGCACTGGATCAACTTCAATAAGAAACCGGCGGCAAAGATCGACACCGAGTCGGCGATACAGCAGTATATCTTCGAAACCTTTCATCCTATAGTCGAAGAAGACAACAGGGTAGTCCCTTTACCCCCTGAGATGCTGGCTCTGTCGTACATAAACTATCATCAGACGCTGGTAGTGCTGGACCTGAATCGCCTGCTCGCCCGTGACGCTGAGTTCGGTGCACGGATGCGGCACACCGCAGAGCGCCCGTTGCTGTTATCGCGACTGGTGGCAGACGGCGCCGATAGGGCCGTATTGACGGCACTAAGTCGTTACGGCCACACTGCTGGGGACGCTTTCGTGCCGCCCGTCACTCAAACAAGCGGGCAGTGCCCGGCACTTGTCACAGCGTCACCACTGCAGCAGTATCAGCAGCGGATTGAGGTAGACCTTAGTACATCTCGCGCAAATCCAATGTCCACGACTCCAGCAGTTTCAACCTCTCTGCCCAACACACACGCCCCTCCGCCGACGGTCCAGCCGCCCGTCGCTCCCCCTCTACTCCCGCCATCGAACTTCAGCTCTTCGTACGCGTGCGACATTTTCGGCATGGCACCCACCCCTGTCATTCACCCATGCGACACGCATCACATCACGACCAGCACCCCCGTCTCCATCACGGCAGCCTCGTACGTGTTGCTGAACGCCAACGGCAGTGGCACGGAGCTTGACGCGATGAGCACAGCGAGGATTGAAGGGGCGCGGCTCCGGTGGGACCGACGACAGAGCCTTGTGGTGTCATTTGTGTCGGGGGTGTTGTCGGGGTACCAGTGCATCATTGACCCCATCACAGAGGAGGCGACACTCTCCACAGAGTCTGCAGCGCGCGCCACGAACGTCAACGGTGTGGAGTCCATCGTGTGTCGGCGTGCCGACGCCCTATACTACACCGTCGAGCGCGTGAACTCGACGCAGTGGCTGCCATTTGACAAGGCCTTCTACCTCCCGGCTGGGCGGTGGTGTGTGCGGGCCCGCGCCACACTGTACTGCGACAACAGCAGCAAAACGATCGCGAAAGTCTTCACGGTGAGTATGATTTGACACGTGCTTAGGAAAAAGATGGCAGGAGAGGGGGAGCTGCCTGGGATTATGCACGCCGCCTCCTGATTCTCCTGCGTTCATACCTCTTTCATGACACTAAACAAACGTGCTTACTCACATGGGTGTCGACTGTATTGCCCGCCTGCCTTCTGTTCTCGTCATGTTTCGAAGGACTGCTAAGGTGGTCGTGATGACAGGGGGGACACACCTCACCGCGTGGTATCCCAGGATCCAGCGCCCCCGCTCTATGTGTGGGGAGGCCAATCAGCACCCTTTCTGTCCCTTCCAAAATGCCGAGCCACCACTGGTGGTGAAAGGGTCGTGCGCCTGCGGCGTGGGGGGTGGTCGGAGTGGTGTATCGCTGCTGCTGTCGGTGGGCAGGTCCTGGATAGCGATGCGCCGGAGGGCGCTGCGACACTGCACACGCGTGTACCATCCATGTGATTGGGCAGAGTGTCGGCGTGGCTCAAACGTACCTCACCTGGCCAAGGCGAGGGATGCGCCAGGTCGCGGAAGGCACCATGGGATCAGCTGTGGGGCGGCCTGCGAGGCGGGGTGTGTTCAGAGTTTGAGGCAGGGGGCGTGCTCGGATGACCGGGTCAGCGCATGGCTTGTACCGCGTGTCTGCAGCTGCTTCGCCCCACGCCGATGGGGACCTGTGACAGGCCAGGTAGACTGGAGTGGGAACTCGTGCTTCATTGAAGATGTTTTTGTTTTTCTTTACAAAGCTGAGGTGGCAACGCTGGCAGTCTTCTGTGTGACGACTGCTACCACGCCGTCGACGGTGCTGTGAGTGCCTCATGTGCCTTCTAGGTGAGCTGCACCGGAGCCCCTCCTACTTTCCACGTTTCTTCCTCTGTTTTCATTGTGTGTCTGTGCTCGACTCTCAGGTTTGAATTCGGGATCGCGGAAAGTTTTTCTCTGCTGTCATGGATGTCCTGTTCACTGTGCGGGTGTACCTGTGATTCTGTGCATAGAGGTACACATACATGCATACATATATAGCATATATATATATATGTAGGGAGATTTGTGTATGTGTACACGCGTTCACTTCGTATCTAGATGTGCAGTTTGTTCTTATTGCCTTTTTTTTCTTGCGTTGAGGAAAGGGGAGAGAGGGTGGGTGGGTGGGGTGGCGGGTCTGTTGGCGCATGAGGAGGAAAGGGCATCTGCTCGCTTCTTTGGTTTCGTACATTTTTTTTCTTTCGGCTGCTTTCCCCACACACAGACGCAGAGACCCCCTCCCCTCCCCCTCTCCTCTTCTCTTTCTTATTTTTGCTAAACGACAAATCCTCGGCTCACTTCTCTGATGTCTCCCCTCCGGTTCTCTCATGGCACTTGCACGGCGAATGCGAGGATGTACAACAGCACCGAAAATAATACTCATTAGAAAAAAGGGGCGTGGCATGCCATTCTGGCCGTATTCGATCTCCTGGCGTCCTGCGGTCGTCTCTAGCCTGGGCACTTCCCTGTTGACTCTGCTATACAGGCTGCTGCTGCACTGGCACCGGTTGTTCGCAACGGGATAGTTCATGTAGGGGACTGGAGGTGTCAGAAGCGACTTTGTCACCACACCGCATCCGATATGAAAGAAGTAAGGACGACGAAAAGTTGCATGAACCGTCGCTTGGCTTTTTTTTTGGAATATGGTACGTGCGTGTGCATGAGTGCTACCATGAGACGTCCTGGCTCGCCCTCAACATTCTTCCCACGCGCGCTTTTCTTTTCTCCCTCACCTGCGACAACCGAGAGCATATATCGCAGCGCTCTTCTGTTGTGCTTGTCTCTGTATGTGTGCGTGCTGGTGTGCTTGTGGGTTGTGCATCCAAGGCACTGCAGGAGCGTTCCCTTCGCCGAAATCGGGCGCGAAGAAAGAGTCCATCGCACAAGCACAGCACACGGGCCGCACCGCGCTTGCAGAGAACAAGACCAACACGCGACGCGTAAGGACATGTTGCAGGGCATTTTGGGGTCCATGCCAAGCACAGGCATCCGCGAGGCGGAGAACGTACTTCGGCAGAGTTGGCCATCGCTTCTCAAGCTGAGGGGTGAGGCGAAGACCCGGGTCTGCGCCGATGCAGAGTCCTTCCTCAAGGCGCAGCTCACCAATAGACCAGCGCCGTCCGATACCTTGGCCATCTTTACTACCATCTACGTGACCGCGGTGCACGCCATCCACTCTGGCCTTGTCGCACCAGTCCGATGGGCCACGGCGCAAGAAAGCCCCTTCCGTCGGTCGATGCCTGTTGAGCGCGCGCTGCCGTCACGCACCGAGGCCGCGCGAGTTGTCACCAGTGTGTGCGAGCGGCTTCTGCTCGCCAACGCGGAGGTAGCGGGTGCGTACTTCAGCAAGTTGCTGCGTGAAACGGCCATGGGGGTACCTCTTCTGGCCCTTGTGCTACGCGCGTACGGCGAGGCGGCGGTGAACGTACTGTCAGCCCATTCAGAGGAACCACAGTACATCGAAAACTGCATCCATCATCTCGTTTTGGCAACATACAAGTTTACCGAGGCCATGTCTGACGATGCTCTTACTATCGCCCATCCAATCCTCCTGCACGTCGCCCGCGTGAGTGGTCACACTCCGGACGCAATGCAGCTCTTGTGCCGCCCGATCTACTCCGTTAGCCCAATGCTGACGGGTATTGGCTTGTTTGACTACGTCGCCTACCATGCTGAGGCTGCGCTCCTGCTTGCTGCACTCGAGCAGTACGAAAGCGCCATGTACGCCCTTGTACCAGTGAACCAGCTTTCTCCAACGCGCGGCACGCGGGAAGGTGAAATAGGAAACCGTGGCGGAGCCGGCGAAGGAGATCTCCCACCGTGGCTACACGGGCTCGAGGATGAGGAAGCTGACGTGTGCGATGCCATCCCCCGCAGTGGCGGTTGCGCTGCGGACGCCAGCCGGGCTCCCGTTACCGGTGCCGATAGCGCTCTCCCTGAGCAGCAACCGGTGCTCCTCTACCCCTGGTACCGCACGGAGTGTGTCGGGGAGACGCGCAAATACACCAGCAGCACCGATGCCAAAGGCCGAACCGCTAAGGCAAATTCCCTTATGTGGCGAGATATCTTGGTGCCGTCCGCGATCGAACGCGAAATGAATCGCCGCGCCGTTACGTGGGCAAACCGTTTGGGCATCGTGCTGCTCGCTGCGGCCTTTGGCGGCGGCAGCCCACGCGGCGTGATGGCGCTCACACCGTCGGTCGGGGGGCGGATCGTGGACGACGAAGAGGCGTCGTCCATATGGACTGGCATGGCGTCGGCGATCGTTGGCCATGTGTGCTTTCCGCATCCGCTGTTTCGCCTCCTGACGGAGACCACTCCCGTGTCGCTCCGCTCCTTTGTGCACGTCGTCACGACCGAGAAGACGACGAGTGCGCGGCCCTACGCGGACCTTCTCGTAGCAATCTCCCAACGCGATACAAAAAATGCCTATCAGTGCCTAGGCAATCCCGCCAATGTCGCGCTGTTCACAGCAGACCTCACGCTGGATCTGGTCAGGGCAACGGTGCTGCGTGAGCTTCCGCGACACATTCTACTAGATGTGGCGCGCATGTACGCTCATGTGCCGGTGCAAATGCTGTTAGACCGGATACAACTCACACGCGCGGTCGCTAAAGCCAACGGCGTGACGCCAGCGAATGAAAGTGCAGAAGATGAGGAAAAGCCACTGGATGCCGCCGCTGTGGACAGCAGACACGCGCTTGTGCAGCTGTTGGTCAAGATGTCCGCAGCCGGAGATATAACGTCCTCTCACGTGTGCGTCGCTGCAGCTCCCGCTGCTGATGCGGCCGCGAAGGAACATGCAACTTTCTACCCCGTCGAAGAGGTAGCCAGGCAGTTGAATAGCGGCGCGGCCCCCTCCTTTTGTGCGTCCACTGCCAGCGTGAAGTGGACGCTGCCGTCCTCAGCAGCGCTCTTGCAGCGCTGTGCTCAAGTTGTGCAGTTCCACATCTGTCAATACCCGAGCGCCAACCTCGACACCTCTCTTGTGCCGATGCTGGTTCAGCTGCAGGAGCTTCACAGGGTCGTGGATGCCGACGCCGAAGAGCTGTGTGACACGGGGATTGTGTAGGGCGGGGAGGGGGCACACACGGTATCGTGCCGATTGAACGATGAAGGTCGTGTGACATGTGGCGTCTTCTCCTTGGTGCTCGTCTCTTTGTTTCTCGCGTCCGACCAACTATTTTTTTTGTGTGTGTGTGTCTTGCGAATACCCTCGCTGAGTGACTTGTACACATCATGTAAGCGTGCGTGGGTGTACGCGCTGCTGGTCATTCGCCTCTTGTGTCCCTCCGCTGTTTCACATTGTTTTTTTTCTCCTCGCACCGGTCTTTAGTGGTCTGCGAATGGGCGTGGGTGTGCACATGAGTGCACTGCTGTGTATATCGAAGGGAGGGAGCGTGACCATGCATGCGCCTCCGCATTCATTCCCGCTTGACTTTCATGCTTGCAACCATCAGCAGTGATTTGCCTGTGTGAGGCCGCATTCAGGCAAGAACGCCGTTCACTTTCTTGTGTGGGTGTGGCGCTTATCCACTGTTTCGTGGTCGTTTTTCGCCGTTCCTCTCTCTCGTCCTGGATGTCGTGTGGAGGTACCGGAGCCCGAGAGACCACGCACGGAGGTGCCCCCACACAGCATCCGGGTGACTGAGGTGAAGGAGACACACAAACGGAGCGGCGCAAGAAGCGCTGCGAGGTGTCGACCACCTTTCCAGACCAAAGAAAAAAAACATACAAGGGATATCGTACTCAGACACCGCGTTTCTAGCGTGGGTGTTGGTGTGTGCCTTCTGCGTCTGTGCCGGCGAGAAATGTACGGTGGCCTCTTTTCCTTTTGGCGCGGGATGGGGTGCGGGGGGAGGGGTACAGCAAGTACATTTTAGGCGGCAGTCGTAGCAGTACCCTCCCTTTGCTACGGTGGGCACACGGACTCGGCTGGAACGGAAGACTCTCACTACTCCTTCTCTTTCACACACGCATGTGTCTCTGTAGACACGCGCTGGTGTTGAGGGGACCTTGGATGGAGTCGATCACTTTACCCGGCGGCACTGCTGGAAAAGCGAAGCAAACTTTGTCATCAGAGTTGAGCCCACCAGTGGAGAGTGCCGCTTCACGGCCATAACACGAAGACGCGCAAAGATGTTCCACGAAACCTATCAAGCTCTCCATGCAGCCACACAAACCAACCAACCCCCATCCTGGCCAGAAACTCCCTCTCTCCCACCCTTAGTTCTCCCTCTATTGAGCAGGAATCACCCATCTATACAGCCGCGTTTCTTCTTGGCTGTGATATAAGTCGGGAATCTGATCGAAGCGGAAAAAAGCACTTGCTGGACCTGGCGAAGGGTCCGTTGTAGTCCTGAGCCATCCTTCTCCCCTCCTCGTCTGTGCCCGACCGCCCCGCAGCCTCAGCGTGCGTGTGTACGCATCTTTGCTACTGCACGCAAGTGGTCTGGAACGCCTACAAGCAAAGGCACACCTTCGTCTATTCCATAGCTAGACATTGGCGTATAACTGAGCATCAAAGGTAGAAAACGTCACTCATACAGAGCTCTCCACCACGGCCTCAATGACGCCTCTTGGGCGCGGCGCTCTGGCGCGGCGCTCGGTGTTTTCCACTCTTCTTGTGGCCCTTGTGTTGGTGATGAATATGGCGAGGCTTGTCTCAGCGTTCGGTCTCCACGCTGCGCGACGCAATAAGCCGTCAACAGCACCTGAGACAAGTTACCTCCCACATCCCCGCGCGAACATCAACTGGACACAGCAGAGCCTGAGCTCAAATTTAACCAAGGCGGAGCGCAAGGAGATTCTCAAAAGCAAGCTGGTGCTGACAAAGCTGGTGGTGCTCAATCGCCACGGCCACCGCGCACCGAACGCGCCGTTTTGGAAGATGTGCCCAAACGATATCAAGAGCAAGAAGCGCTACGACGTCGACGCAGAGGACTTGACTGGGCTCGGCATGGAGGAGGAGTACAGCTTTGGCCAATATATACGAAACACCTATCACGCCTTTATTGGCGACAAGTTCAACCGCACGCTGCACTACTTCCGCGCTGTCGGCGAGCCGCGCATCTTGCAGTCGGCGATGGCGGTGGCCCAAGGCATCTTCCCGAACGGATTCGGGCTGGGCGGCTACTTGCCCTCGCGGCCGCAGTTTGTGCCCATCTTCTCCGACATGGACACGCACGAGTACCTGCTCGATGACGTGCCGTGCTTCCGGCGGGCCGAGAAAGACTCGCATCAGTGGATCGACAACGACTATCAGAGCTTCATCGATGACCCGAACACGGCTCGTGTGTTAAAGATAATAAAGGAGGTGTGCGGCGAGTACATCGGCGCGGCGGAAGGCTACGCCTACATCAAGACTGTGGCAGACGGTCTCACGTTCAACAGCGACATTGGTCTGAAGGTGGCCCAGGGCAGGCTGACACCAGAGATGTTGTTCAGCATTCGAAACGTCTCGCTGCAGCTCCTCATGCAGCGCCTCTACGACACAAATGAGCAACAGACGTACATGGCGGTCGACCTCCCCCGCAACATCCTGCAGACGCTTAACCACACCCATGTCGGCGATACCCCGCAGCAGCTGAACGACTTCACCGATACGCGGCAGGAGTCCACCTTTTACTTTATGCACCGTGAGGCCCTCTACGCCTTCGCGCAGTTTTTTGGCTTTCAATATAACGTAGCTGGGTTGCCCTCAGGGGAGTTGCCTGTGGCATCCTCCATCATTATGGAAAAGCTCGTGCCTCATCGCGACCAGTGTTCCCACAACACCTCCAACATCTACGTCCGCATGACGCTCTGGACGCCGCACAACGGCATCTACACAATACCCATCTCCACCTGCCGTATCCCCGAACTGTGTGAGCTAAAGGAGCTGCAGCACATCCACGACACCCGCGTGAGCCTAACGGGTACATGGGAGCAGCTGTGCAACTACACGCCGCAAGAAATCGATCACACAACGGATATTCGTTGACGACAGAGAAGGTAAAGGGAAAGGGAGATGGTGGTGTCGGAAGCAGAGGGATTGGAAAGAGAGCTGAGGAGAAGGGAAGAGCGTGGGCAGTGTACTGTTTTTCTGTGCCGGATGTGGTTATCATGTTTTTTTTCGCTGTTGTGTGGGTGCTACCCGCTCAAGCGCTTATCCCCTCCCCCTCCCCTACACCCACGTACCTCCACACCCAGCGTCCAGGGCTGTGGACTGTGTGGCCCTTTTTTTTTCAGTTTTGTTGCTTTGTTTTTGTTTTGCTACACCAACTCCATTTGCTGCATTCGACGTTCTCCCCTCCCCTCTCTTTTCCTTGCTATTTTTATTGCCCTTAGCCTCCGTGCTTCCCATACTTCTCTCTTCATTCTTCTACCTGCTCCTCACCACCACCATCACCACCCTAGTTGACTATTATTTTCCTTTATTCTTCTATTTCTTGCCTTGTAGCCCCCTATCGACCACAAGCACCCTGTTACCCTTCTTGTTACCCACCGTGCCGCTACGCCACGCATTTTACCCTCTTCTCTTCGCCCGTGCTCTTTTTTATGCACGAACAGCGGCAGACAAGTCGTCAAGCACCAACTTGTTTTTCCGTCGTGCTCGGGGAGATTCACGCTCCTATCTGCTGCTCTGCAGAACTCAGCTTACACGGTGTGGTACACTTTGTTGGCAAGAGAGCATAAACAAAGAAAATGGGGATTCGGGTAAGAGGAGCGTCGTAAGACTCAAGCCGTGTGTGGTGTGTTTTTCGTCCGCGGTGCACGGTATTTCCTACACCTGTGAGTGGTGTATTCGCTACTAGCCTTTTTGGGGGAGGGAAGGGGGGGCTGTGTGTGCGTATGTGTGTGTGTTGTGATCATGCTGTGTCTGGGTCTCAGTGTGGGGGTGTTGGAGCCGAGCACAAGCGCGTAAAAGCGGGCACAAATCGTGCTTTTTTTGTTTCTCACCGCCTCTTCACCCGCCCCCGCCCATCCCTTCGTCGGTAGAAAGGGGATTCGTACGCGTGTGTGTGTGTGTGTGTGTGTGAGAGACACCTCAGATGAGGCGGAGAGACTGCATGTGTATTTTTGACGGTTGATATATGTTCATGTGCACGGAGGAAGGAAGGGGTGAGGGCACGCTACTTCCACGCGCACTCTCCACTTCCGCCGCCGCCCCTTCAAACCCCCGCCTGTATCACGTATGTAACAATGAAGCAAAGGAATGGGCGTGGAGAAAGATGATCGATGACAGAGCAAAAAAAAACGAGAAAAAAGGTAGAAGTAACTCAGGCAAACAAAAAAGAAAACGAAGAGAAGCACAATGGTGAAAGCCGAGTTGACGTGCACATGCGGGTGCGTGCTTCTTTTGCTCCCCGCGCCTGCACTGTAGAACATTGTTGTTGTTATTTTTTTTCGGGGGAGGGGGAAGGGGGGGGTCTTCTGACTCAGGGAATCGGTATCGAAGAAAAAAGAGTAAGCGAGACCTCCACGTACACTCCCCGACCCTCTGTTCCCACGCCGTCCTCCTTGCAAACCGTCTCATGGGGAGCAACTCCCACCGTGGACAGCATTCTCTTGTCTCCCTTTGACGCCTCACTAGCAAGACATCATTTAACTTACTGTTAGTGTTCTTTTCCCCCAACGGCGCGTTGAACGACGAGCAGCTCAACAGCTATACGCACACACCAACGCAGCTCACCTACCTCTGCTGCACCACGGCGACATCCACGAATCGGGCCGACCAGCACCGCTTGGAGTCGTTCAGCCCCCTGCAGCTCCACTGCATACAGCGCAGGCTAGGCGCAGGATTGAGCTCGACATCACCGCAACGAAGCACAATGAGAGAAAAAAGCAGCGGGTGGATGCGCGTATTTGCTGGATCGTCGACACAGCTCGGAGTGAGCTGGCCCGATCCTTGTCATGGCCGCAAGCCTCTTTGGCACTGCGCCAGCTCAGACTTGCCTGCTGGCACCAGGAGCCCGCAGCCGTACCCGACGACAGGCGGTGCAGGCTCGTGGCTTCCCTACAGAGTAGGCACTCTGCCCCGGTACTCACGGTCAAGGGGGGGGGCGCGGCATCATCAGGGTTTCCGTAAGTGCCATAAGGCATGCAAAGGGAAGACCCCTTCTTTGGTTCTCATTTTTCCTGTAGTCCTTCTCCCCTCGGCCCACGCTCTCCGTTCCTTATCTCCTTCCCTTCTCCCTGTGGTGCAGTGAGGGCCAGAAAGTGTCACACATTGCGTGACGAACGCGCGGGTTGAACTCGTGGGTGCGCGTGTCTGTGTGGCGGGTCATTTGGGTATCCTGTACCCACCACACATCGAAGTCGCTCACGGCTGTGAGACGCAATAGCTCACACATCGCTCTACTACTTTTGCTCTTTAATATTTGAGGTTAGCCTTTCTTCTTCGTTCGTTCTGTCGTTTGGTGCCATGGATCCATCGAAGCGAATCTGTCTCAAGAACCTGCCAGAGGGGTGCACCAAGCGCGAACTCGCCGAGCTGGTACGCAACCGCACAGGCACACCGATCCACAGCATCGACCTAGGCCTCGACGCCGACGGGAAAACGCGGCGCTATGCCCATTTTTCCTGCGAGGGCGCGAAGCATGTGCTGGAGGTGCTGAGCACTGGAGTATCGTTGCGCGATTCCACCATATACGCTCATCCTGCCAAGACGCATTACTCGTTCCGCTACGCTGAGGCTCGCCGCAAGCGAGAGCGGGCGGAAGCGGAGGAAAAGGAGCAGCTAGAGGCGTTTTGGGCTGCCTCGAGGCAACGCTTTTTGGACCGCACTAACGGCGGAGAGCTGCCCAAGAACAAGATACCCAAAGACTTCTACGCGTCGAAGCGCAAGTATGCGCGTATCGCCGCCGAGATCGCTCAAATGTCGCGCAACGCGCACGCCGCCGCGAGGGGTGGCGCCGCCTATGCCGAGCACCCACGCGGCGCCGCCCACGCAGCGCCGCCCTTCTCAGGCGCAGACTGTGGCACGAATAGCGCTTATCGGGCTGCTTCCAAGGATCACGGCACCTCAGGTGGTGGTGCTGCCGCGGCTTGTGAGCCGCCTCGAACCACCGCGGGTGGTGGTGACGCCAATGCAGCCAAGAAGTGTGCATCGAGGCTTACGGCTGCCAAATCTCAAGCACCTGCTGTCGCGCCACCGCCGCCGCCGCCTCCGGGGCCCACGAAAGAGGAACGAAAGCTGAGCGGCCTCCAGGCGAAGCTAGCTGCTCTGAAGGAGAAGCTGAAAAAGTGAGGCAAGTTTGCGGTCGATGTGCGTTTGTGTTGTGGGGTGTGGTCTCACTGCTCATCCTGACTTGACGCGAGTGGGTCTCCTCTACTTTTACGTTTTCCGGTAGTACAATTGAGCGTGCATGTGGGTTCGTGGATGTCTCGTGCGTACGTATGTGTGTATGTGTGTACCTAACTGCGAGTAATGAGTTGTGCGCTCACCTACGCAATCGGCCCATGCTGAGAAATCGGTTACCTCTGTCTTCTCCTTCGAGGTCGTGATGCAACGCTGAGGGCATGCATGCGTATGGGGCTGGATGGATGGCCTCTCTTTCCCTTTATCCCCTCTTTTTCACAAGAGGGTGTAGCTGATTGTGGGGCCAACGCGGTGGCGTGTGCGCCGCCTGTGTTTCTCTTTGCGTTTGGTCCTCTCGCTCTCTCCTGTCCCCCGTCTGCTGCTGTGCAAGGCGACATCATCACCACGCAGCCTCACATCAGTTGCGCCTTCCTCTTCGCCCTCGCCTCTCCCCACCTCTTTCCTTCACGGTAACCAACCTCCTCTCCCTTCTCCACGGCCGATGCGGCACACAGTCTATCGCTTCTCTCCCCACGCACCCCACCGCCTTAGTCGCTTGTGGACGGTATCATAATCAAACATTGAAAAGAGCGCCTCACCATTCTCGGTCTTTCGTGCTGCTTGTGTCGCTGCAAAGCCACTGCTTCACTGGGGAGAAAGCTGCACCTGGGGGCTTGTCTCTCATCCTCGACCTTGCTTTCTCTTCTTAACACGCACAGTGCTTCTGCTGCAAAACCAGACGAGCCAAACGCAACGTTAGCAGACAGGTAGTGGTGCCTTATTCCCTCTCCCCTCCCCACACACCCCACACCACTCCTGTCCTCTCGCGTTGTGTGCTGCGTTTCTTTTTGTAGCTGTGTGCCTGCTTGCGGGTGGAGCGTGTGTCTTGTGCGAGAAGCGGAGGGGGAACCAACGATAGAGTCCACTCTTGCGTCTTTGTTTTCTCGAATTCCTACGGCCCGTACTGGGAACGTTTGTCGCACGGTATCTTCAGCCCCCTCCCACCTCCTCCCCTCCTCTCGCCCCCTACCCGCTGTACACTCAATATACGGACATACACCGTTAAGCGAATACCCATACCTGCGCTTCCTCACGCAGGCACGCAGACACGCCCACACTCAGGCGCGCGCACAGTACGCAGAGGAAAAGACGGCAGTGCCAACCGCCTCATCCACGACGACAGTAGAAGGGGAAAAGCAGCGGTTTTTCAGCACCGTTTTCTTTTCACTCTCGTGTGTGCATCTTTCCTCAACGCCGTCAGCGATCTTCTTCTTTACTCTGTTTTTCGTTTTCTGCGTGCCTGTGTGGAGACAGGTCCATCTGTTATCTTTACGTATCCCTCACTCGCTCCCTCACTCGTTGCCCGTCTTCTGGGTTCTCCGCCTCCCCCTTCTCTATTGCTCGCTCCGTGTCATAACGATCTTTCTTTTTTCTTAGTGTGTGTGTGTTTAGCTCTGTTTGTGTGAACGGTAGTGGGAAGGAGCGAGGCGGTGTGTCTTGGGCGGTTCCTCTTTCACGGAGCCTTAGAGGCCCTCCTCTCCGTCCTGTGGCTCGTCTTCATTGTGGAGCGCCTTCGAAGGTGTGGAGAAGATAGGAGGGCAGAAGCTATTCCGCCCGACACATCTCTTGCTAGCCTCCTCCTCCCCTCCTGTTTATGTGTGCCACGTGTGCACTCGTGCTCTAATCCCGCTTTCGCTTTGTCAGGCTTCGCCGTTTATTTTGTTTTCCGCCTCCCTCCCCCTCACATGAACATCGTTTTAGATCGCTCCCTCACGCAACGTCCTTTTCTTCCTCCCTGTGTGTATTTGTGTGTGTGCCTGGGGAGAGGAAAAGGGAGGGGAAACTTGTGTATTCAGTGCCGTTATAGGTGTGCTCATCTTCGAGCTTATCGGAGTAACGTTGCGGCTGCCGTTGGCGCTTGCATCCTTTTGTTTTTCTCCCCTGTGGTGACTTCGCACTGCATCTCTCATCTGTTTTTCTGTCTCTTTTCGTCTGCTGAGTCGCCATCTATAGACTAACGCGTGCGCCTCATCGCGCCTCCCCCATCCATACCACCTCACCCTTAGCGCATACCTCACTGACACCGCACGTCGATAGCCACCATGCACACAAAGAACGCAGACTGTGAGAAATCGCAGCAGCAGAAGCTCGAGGAGGACATCAAGTCTCCATGCACTCCCTTGTTTCACTGCATCTCTGATGTGAATCCAAAGAGTGACAAGGCAACCAATTACGGTTGCGCAAAGCCTCTTGATTGGTCACCGCAGACACCAGAGACGTCACCGGTGAGCGTGGCAGAGCTGAGAGTGACGGTGGTGGCGGATATGTCCGAGGCGGAAACGACTTCCAAGAGTGTGACACATGGCAAGGCCCCGCGCACAAACGAAGGTGAGGCGACCGCATCGGGGACCGTAGAGGAGCCCGTTTGTGGCGTCGCTGCTGCAGGAGACGCTGCGCCCTCAGCGGTGCAACAGAAGACACAGGAGAGAGGACCATCAGCGCCTGCCAAACACAAACGCCCGTATGCTACCTCTGACGCCGTGCCATCCTCTTCCTGTCACGTAGATGCACTCGGCGATCTCGCTGGCAGCGTCCGGCAGCACCACCCGAGCTCCACACCCACGCTGGACAGCAGTAGCAGCAGTGGTGGCGGCGATGCGTCAAAGCACGCGGTAGCGGCGGGGAACGTCGATGGGCCACTGCCTCCGCCACTGAGTGGCGTCTTCTTTCCCTCCACGGCCTGCGATGCGGTGACAACTGCCTCCTTAGTGACCCTTATTTCCTCCTACTGCGACGTTGTGACGCTGGTGCAGCTTATGCGGGTGAACCGCTCGGCGCACCTGTTGGCGACGAGTGATGCCGTATGGAAGCCTCTTCTGGTGTCCATGAACCTGCCACCTTTGCTATCCGCCTACGAGCGGGACAGAGACTACTACGACTTCTTTGTCAAAGACGTCATCACCACACGTGCTCTGCACGGACACTACACATTTCAAGCCGCAAACGCCGCGTCAGGTAGCCGTGAAAGCGTAAGCACCACAAGCGGCTCAAGGTCCGCCGTCATGAACCGCGACTATATGTCACGGGACGAGGACTCCCTTCAGGATGATATATTCAACATTGCCTCACTGCAGCTGCTCATCTCCGCTGCGTCGCTGGGTCAGTCAAACCACCTTATTGGTCGCGTGCAGCTACTCCTCACGTATAAAAATGAATCGATGGAGGTGTTGCAAGGCTCCTGCCGCTTCTCCGTTCATCGCCGCTGCTTCTCCCTCTGCTGCAGCGCTTTTGGTACGGTGAAGCGCGGGCCCGTCTTCACGGTGGCCGTCGCGACGGTGACGAAGCCATGGGCGAATGAGGGTTTTCAGCACTTCAGCGAGCACAAGAATGGAATTCGGCTAGTGATGACACCGGTGCTGTGGGAGGGCCAGAGCCCTGGCTCGCAGATTACGGAGAACGACATTCTCGTCGTAAGTCGCCCCAAGCCGGTGCCCTCCTTGATCACATTGACGACGGGACCTGCGACGGCAAACAGCTCCCTGGACGCCCCCACAGCATCACGCGGCTAGTGCGGGTAGTGGTGGTAATCGGTACATGGTGCCTGTGGCATTCATGTGCAGGAGTCGAGACTGCTGTAGAATATTTATTGTCTTCTGTTTTGTTTCCTACCGCAGTATTCTGACGGCAGCAACGGAACCGAGGGCCGCGGTACGTGTCGAGAAGGCAGCTCCACGGAGGGAAGGTAGAAGCAATGAATGGATGTGCGTATACCTGCATCCCTGCTGCACGCATCTCATGCCCTCGTGCGAAAGGGGAAGAGCGACGGTGGGGGTAGTGCAGTGTTGTGTCAGTCACCACTAAAATATCTCGTCCTTCCCCTCCCCTCACCCTCTCTGTCCATGAGCATACGGGCTTCTGCCAGCACGCGCGCATCGGATCCGTTTGCCAACTACACGCATGTTGTTAGTGGTCTCGGACAGGTGCGTCGACGTGTGTGTGCCTTTTCCCGTTGAATACCCGCTTGTGTGCGTGGGTTCTGTACGCCCCCTCCCTCCCGCTTCTCTCTTTCTCCCTCGCCTCTGGCACTGTTTGTCCCTGTTCCCTCTCTGCGCGAACGCCCCTGCGTGGGTTTTTTTGCGCTGCAGCATTGCACTTGCATGTCAAAGAAGGCGAAACAGCACACACACACACGCTTATCGAGTCTCAGCGTCATCTTTCATGCTGGTGCGAGGGACAAATGGGCTGACCTTGAGTCCGTGCTGGTTGAGGCAAGGAAAACAGAGGCGCGCTGCACACGTGTTGTGCTCCGCGAGTTCTTCGCCTTTCTACTCTCTCGCTCTTTGCAAAATGCGCCCTGTGCCGTGGACAATCCGCATAGCCGACGCATCCAGGAAGGGCAAGGCGGAGACGAAGGGATGGCCGTGTCCAGAAGTGCGTGTCACTGGAATGCAAACAAAGGCCATGGTGGTATCCTCGCACTGCATCTTGTTGCTGACTCCCCACTCCTCTCTCCCCGCTTCGTGTGATTACCACCATCACCACCACGATTCTCCTTCGTGTGTTGTGTGTGCCTATCAACTCTCTCTTTTTTGCCTGCGTGCGCACGCATCTACTCCTTGCCCTCCTCCCTCCACCCCTCCACTCTATTCATCGGCGTACAGCATCATACACGCACACCAGGTGGGACAAGTGCCATTCATAGAGTACACACGCACACACATACGCCGGTGGCGAGCTCGTGGCTGTGCCTGCGCAAGTCAGGCATTGATCCTCACGTACGCCAACGTCTCGCCGACGACGAACAGGACCGGGGCCGTCAAGGCGCACAGAAAGAGATACTGCGACACCAACAAAGGAGAGACTGCCTCCGTGCCCTTTTACTAATTCTTTTGCAGATGAGAAGCTCTGTACGAGGCGCACACACGCATCCGCATACATTTTCCATCGCACACCCGCTTCACTAGCGAGCATACGGGTAGGCATGGGCTCCCACAATACAGAAAAGGAAGAGGCGAGAAGGAGCGCGCACGTGGACGGGGCCGGCCTCGACGGAGAAGCGCGTTGCGTGCCCTATCAGCCGCTGCGCGTGCGGACCATTGAGATCCTGTGGCACTTCAATGAACGCAACAAAGAAGCGGAGCTGCTGGGCCTGCAGAGCAGCGTGACGGAGGGCATTACGAGTGTCGACTACAACCCTCGTTGTCATCGCATCGTCACCACAGGTGGCGATGGCAACATTCGCCTGTGGGAAATCCGCGTCAAAGCCGTCGACGCTTGGCTAGAGAACAACGCAAACGACATGCTGGCGTGCTGCCGCCACCTGTGCCGCATGCGCACCTCCTGGATGCCGCTCACAGCGCGGTGGTCGCCGCAAGGAGAGATGATAGCGAGCGCACACTGTGACGGCAAGGTGTGTCTGTGGTGGCGCGACCCTTCCGGGGGATCAGCGGCCGCAGCAGAAGCGAGTGATGACGGCAGTTGGGGCAGTGGTCTACAAGGGACGTCTGGCGACTCGGACGGCGACGTAGAGGAATGGAAGGCATACCGCCACCTGACTGGGCACATCAGCGATATATATGACATCTGCTTCTCCGCTGATTCTCGCTACCTGCTGAGCGGAGCTGGTGACGGCAGCATTGTCATTCACGATCTGGAAGGCTCCACAATGCCGGTTCTACAGCTCACCAACCTGCACACGAAGTTCTGCCGCGGGGTCGCGTGGGATCCGTGGACGCGGTTTCTTCACACCTTTGGCTGTGGCCCGTCGCTGCTGTGCTTCACGCACGTGCCGAAGAGCGAGGGTCACCACCGCCGCATGCACCTCGCTGGCCAGCGCAAGTGCCAGGGGGACTACATTGGCGAGTCATGTGCCCTGTCGTACCGCCGCTTGTGTTGGTCGCCAGATGGCTTGCTGCTCGCTATGCCGTACGGGAAGGTGACGCGGACTGGTCAGCAGCAGGCGCTGAGCACAGCCAACCTGCTGGCCTCCATCGAGGCAAAGGAGAAGGCGGAAGCGACGTTGGGGGCAACGAAAGGCCATCCGCGGGACAACTCGTCGCCCACGCACAGAAGGGAGGCTGGCGGGGGTAAAAACCTCCACGACGCGCCTGTGACACCCATTGGAGATGCTGGTGACGATGCACTGGATGACATACTTCACTGCGTGTATGTCTACACTCGAGGGGCGCCGGACAAGATCGCCTGTCGACTTGGGGTGCGCGGGTTCAGCGAAGTGCGTGGCGTACTGTGGGCGCCGTGCTTCTTCGAGCCGCTGCCCGCCGACAAGGTTCTGGAAGGATGCTCGCAGCAGCCCACGGCCCTTTCGACCGCTGCAACCGATGGCACGGCGGATGAAGCGACGACAACAGTGTCGTCCGCGCTCCCGCACAGCGCCAGCGCCGCAACGGCAGAGGCTCTGCCGTCGCAGCTGGAAGCGCTTGAAGCGGCACGTCAGCGCCGCGGTGCCTGGGGGCCGGCGGAGTACCGCATGGCACTTGCCGTGTGGACCTCAGATGCTGTCATCGTCTACACAACAGACAGCAGCTCTCGCCACAGCGACTTCACCGACTTGCACATGCGCAGCATCACCGATGTTTCTTGGAGTCACGACGCGTCCCACCTCTACACTGCCTCCCTTGACGGGTACATCAGCGTCATCGCTTTTGGCGATTCCCTGACAGCGGCGCATCGACTACCGTACTTCTCGGCATCGCCGGCGGTGCGCTCGCTGTGTGGGCTCCTGGAACGTATTGAGCAAGTCGGCATCAGCGTTGAAGCCGGTCGAAGCACCGGCTCATTCTCGGCCGGAGCCGAGAGAGGGGACAGAAAGGCTGGAGGCGACGCCTCTGCCGGTGCAGCAGCAGCGGCGGCGACTAAGACCAGTGTAGCTGTGGTAAGGAAGAAGAGGAAGGTAGAAAAAACGTGTGGCGATGCCGCGACACCGTCAGTGGCGGCCACGAAGGAGGTTGATATGCAGCAGCTGGAAGCCCTCCTCTCGGACATCTGAGCGGGGAGGCCGTTTTTTTTTGCATGTTTGTGGGAGGGTGTGTGGTTGTGGTTGTCGCAAGCTGCGCGACCTATCCCCCTCCTCGGCCACCAGCCGATCTCTCCCACCGCCACTCCTAAGAATGCATCGCTTCTACAACATGCATGTGCCACACGCCAATAGAGACCTGTAAGGTAATATGCTACCGTGGGCTGAGAGGTGCGTGAGTATGTGGCTGTCGTCGCAACTCGCTTCTCCTGCTCCTCTCGGATGCGCGTTGGTAATAGAAGCGGAGTGGCACAGAAGCATACAAGCATGACGCATATGTCTGCCGTCTGACCGGCGTATGTTGCCGTCGCTTGGTGGTCCGTTTTCGAAGGTGTTATCCTCGTGGTCTCCCGTTTCGCGTGCGGCAAAACAAAACAAAAATGGGGCTGGCGGTGAGCCGGTAAAAAAATTCGCATGCATTTTGCGCACAGAGGGGTCTTCGCTGCCACTCCTCGTATACTACCAGACTGTCTTGTACCTTGTTCCCCCTCTCAGTGGCGAGGGGGGGGACATGGTCCGTCATCATGGGCGGAGGGCATAACCTTTTCTCCCCTGCTTTGACGCTTTGTGTGACTCGTGGAGACCCCACCGCGCGCGGGGGATGAAGCTGCCCCACTTTCCGTATACTTTTACCCCATCGTCTCGCCCCTTTTCTGATTCAGATCGCCATGTTTAGCTCGACTTCCAATATTGCCCCGCGACGGCTTGGCAGTGCCGGCCCTGGCGGCGACGACGCCTCAGCCTTGCGCGTCATGCCCTCCACAGGTGATCCCACAGACGAAGTGCGTGCGTCACTTGCCAGCCTTACGGCGCGGGCACAGAGGCTTGTGTCTGAAAGAGATGCTGAGCAGCTCCTGCGCAACGGGTTCGGCCTTTTCGAGGCCTCCCGCAAGGCCGCGGAGGAGGCGCGGCACCAGGCGAACAAGTGCCAGTCCACTAGCGAGGGCTACGCCCCGGCGACCCACGCGTCCGTGGAGTTGTTTATGACTCAGCACCTCGGCTTCGACGCTCAAGCGCAGCAGCGTCTGCTGCAGCAGCTGCAACGCCGCCACGCGCAGCTTGGTGCAGATCTCGGTCCGATCGACACCGTACCGAGCGCCGAGGCCTCGGGTTTCACGGGGATCGCGGACGTGGACGCGGTGGTGGCAGAACTGAAGAATGACATCTTGCTCGACGTCCAACACGCCGTGCACCGACGTCAAACGAGCATTGTGCGGGACCAGGTCGACACCCTCTTCAAGGCGGCCTGGCACCCCTTCTACGTGCGCGTCGCGGACGACTACGAGGCGCTGTCCATGGGGGCAAACGAGCTCGCCGCTGGGAAGGCCGGAGCCACTGGTCGCCTGTCCTCCACGGGCACCGCTGCCCCGTCCGCAAACGCATTTGGCGGTGCCAGCAGCAGCGCTAGCAGTTCCCTGGTGGACATACTCAATAGCGGCTCTTCGTTGGCCGCGGAGTTGAACAGCCGCATCGCCGCCTTTGCCGCCATTGTTGAGGAGTATGCACCGGCGCAGTGGATCAAGCACTTCACTGCCTACGTCACGGAGACGTCGCTGGACGGGGCGAATGACTTGACGGTGCTGTGGACATCAATTGTGCAGATTATCGAGCCAATGCAGCGGCGCGGCTCCGAGGCCGACATCATGTCCTACGTAGCCAGCAGCCGTCGCGTGATGGAGCGGAAGTCGCTGAGCCGGCTGCTCGAGCGGGTGTTGCGCATGGACCCCATGCGCTTCGAGGAGGTGGAGAACATGAGTGCGTTGCACCTGATGGACGTAATCGCGCGCTCGTGCGGGGCGACGAACCCCTGGATGCACGCATTCGTCGCGATGCGGGTGGGTCGCTACGATGTGGCGCAGCTGGCGATGGATGCTATTGGGATTCAGTCTGTGCGCGATGCAATGGCGAAGATGACCGCGACACCCCCTGCCGAGCGCAACGCCATGCCGCCCGCGTCCGATCTCCAACCTGTCTACGCCGAAGCGAAAACAAAAGAAGACCCATATCGACAGGCCGTGCTGTTGGTGCTGCTCGCTGGCCGCACGGGTGAAAGCCCGGCAGCTGTCCTGCGCACTATCCTGAGCCTCGCGCAAAGAGTGACAGACTCTCTGGAAGATGCGCTATGGCTAAGACTGTCATGCATTCGCGGTGTGGACAAGTCGGCGCAAGCTACACCCGTTCAGAGCCTCCGCACGCTCCAGCGTGCTGTTCTCGATGACATGCAGGATCTGGTGAGCATCACGCAGGGAAACGCCTGCCGTCTGGCATCGTTTCTCATCCACGCCTTGCTTCCCTCGACAGGTCTGCGGCTGCTCTTAGAGAACAACATCACTCATGTGGACGGCTTTCACATGGCGTTGTGCTTTAGCGCGCAGAACCTCTTGCAGGGTAGGCTGCACTCTGCGCTCGAGGCTCCAATCGACATTGCTCGTCACATGAACCGCTACTGCTCCGTGGTGTTGCTGGGCGTCGATCGCCGCATTCGTGCCACCGTGTTTGCAGGGACAGCGATCTTCGCCTACTTCCACAAGAGTGGTTTGACGGAGGCGTTTGTGGAGTGCTGCTTGAAGGATATCATTTGCGCGCGGCTGCTGGGCTCGCGCAACGCCGTGGGTGGGCAAGATGCACTGCTCCTGCGGGCCGGTACTCGCGCGCTTTCAGAGGAGCTGCTAAAGGCACTCATGCAAGTCGCGGAGGATGCCTCGGCTCGCAGCGAGGTGGCGAAAGCTACTCATGTTCTGCTGGCGGTTGCCTTCCTTGCAAGCCAGTTTTGCCGTCCAGAGCTGCAGCAACGGGCGCTACGGCGCGCAGTGCAGATGATGTCGCCAGCTCTGGCCCAGGTGCTGCATCTTCCATCGCGCAGCAGCGTCGTGTCGGACGTTCTGTCGCAGGCAGCGCAGCTGCAGCAGGCTGTGAACACTGCCCCGCACCATCTGAATGAGGATGCCATCAACGCGCAGGACTACCAAACGTTTGCGCAGCTGTGCCGCATGGCGGATGTGTATGCTTTTAATGTTAATGGCAACGTCAGCGACGCTGTGGATGCATTCCTGCAGCTGCCGTTTGTGCCGCCGCCAAACACTGCTGTGACGGGCGGGGTAGACGCCTATGTTGAGGCGTACTGCAACGCACCTGGAAGCGTGCAGCTAGGCGCACGTGCCGCGCTACGGATTGCCATCTCAGCAGCAGGGCAACTTCTCCAGCACTACGCACGCAACAGCACCAGCGGTGGCGCTGACGTCGATGAGAAGAGACTGCGCCTGCTGCACCGAATGCAAACCGTGCTCGAGTGGGCTCGTCAGTGCTGCGCGCGGACCAGTGTTGCATACCCGGCTGTCGCAGAGGGATTCGAACGAGCGTATCTGTGCTGAGAAGGTGCGCGAGGGTGTTTGCGCACACATCGCGTTTTCCCTCTCCCTGATCTTGTCCTTTTCCCGTTACGCTGCACCGCTTCTCACGCACACCCCTTCGTAACACAGTGTTTCTCTTTTCCCCTTGTGTGTGCGTGTATCTTTCCTGCCCCAGTCGCCATGATTCGTCACCTGCACGAGTACGCGGTGGGACAAGGCTGACGCGCGCGCTGTCTGTGATGTGTGGTTCGCGTGTATGTTGTATCCGTCCCCTTCCCTCCCTCTCTCTTTGTGAGTGCATATTGTTTTTGGGGGGAGGGGGAGGGGCTCATCGTGTACGGGGCATCAGAGGATCTCTGCCGGGGAGGTGCGGGAGTTAGGGTACCGAGCCAAAAGGAGGTGAAGAAGATGAGTAGGTATATATAGATGTGTGTGTGTAAGGTTTTGTTTGCGCATCTGCATCATTGTGGGAGGAACACAGGGCGGCGTTGACGCCCTTTCAACGTTCCGCCACGGTGCCTCTTGGCTAATCCTACGTGGGAGAGTGCAATCAGGTCCGTTTCTATGTGCGTGCATGCGTGGAAGGGTGTCCGCGTGCACAGGCGTGCGTGTATTTGCGTGAAGACTTTAGACAGAGACAACCTCTCGTGTGAGGGCCGTCGTTCTAAGACGCGTGTCGAGCCAAAAGAAAAGAAAACTCATAACGGCATATGAAACAAGTGCAGTCTATGCGTGGATGCTCTCTCTCTCAGCGTGGTACTTCACGCAGGCGAGCGTCGGAAGTACTCTGTGTGTGTGTGTGTGTGTGTGTGTAGAGGTGGGGAAAGGGGAAGCAGCACGCCCCACCACCGCCACACCCCCTCCCTCACCTTCCCTCTCAGAGGCCGATGTCAACCGCGCCTTTGCGTTGTGTTCAGCCGCCCTCGTTCTACTCTGGCGCGCTGCCTCCGCCTCTTTTCCTCATTTTCTGTCGAACTCCCGCACACTTCCTCTCCCTGCACTCGTGGGCGCTTTCTCCCGCTCCTCTTCAGTCCTCTGACTGGCACGTGGACGATGCCGCGGGATACGGATCTGGAGCGGCTGACGGCGTTCGCCAGCGACTACGCGCAGCTGTACGCGCGCTTTGCGAGTCACTTCTCTATCCCGGAGAGAGCCACCATCGACGGTTTTGCGGAGCTGTTTGATGCGAGCCACATCGAGTACCTACACTACTGCGGCGGCACGACGCTCGAACGTCCGTTCTTTCCCGCCATTACAAGTGAGCTTCTCATGCTGAGCTCTGCCTATCTGTCGATTCCGGAGGCAGTGGCACCGCGCGGGGTTCGTACGTTTGGACTGCTTCTGAGTTTATTCCTCTATTCCACTCAGCCCGCGCGGCAGCGGCCCCAGGTGCCGGCTAGTGTCGCCAAGGAAGGGACGACGTTGCCGCCAGTTCAAACAACTGCTTCGTTTGTGGGATCCGCACCACCCCGCACTGAAGGACCGCGAGCGACCCGCATCACGATGGTGGCGGACAGCCTCACCAGCTCAAGCACGCAGCAACCACAGTCTTGTAGCGCGGCAGAAGGAACGGCAGCCACTGCACCACCGTCTCCGCCTGTCCCGTCGTCCCTGCGTCTCCCGATGCAACCAGTGCCAGTGAGTGTCAGCTGCATGCGCTTACTGCTTTCCCGTCTGTCCATTGACACCGGATCGGGGGTCATGTCTGGGCAGCCCGCTGCAGGAGCTCCGCCTCTACGCACAGCAGTGGCAGACGCACCAGCATCCGCCTTGCCGGCTCAGCTGTCCCATACGGAGGCCAAGGTGGTGCTGGCGCTGCGCCGCGCCAGTGGGTGGCATATCGAGCCCTACCTGCAGCAAGGAAAGCACATTTCTGCGCTCTTGTCCGCTCACCAGGGATGCGCGGTGCCGCTTGTGCAGCACGTCACGCCTGTCCCGCGCTCTCTCTTTGCAGCTACACTGACAGCACGTTCGATGCTGAATGCGTCGGCGGCACCAGAGGAGATGGGCGGGAGCGACAGCCTCTTTCGCGACCCAGACTTTGTGCGGCTGCGGCAGGGGTACGAAGCGGCGCGCCGGCGACTGCTACTAGGGGAGCGCCGGTGAGCACTGCGAGAGAAGTGCCGTTTGTTTCTTGTGCTTTCCCCTGACAGTGGCACTGGAGATCTCTTCGAAGAGCGGCGCACTGTATCGCCTCCCGCTACTGCGGTTTAGAGCGCATGAGCCACATTCGCAGGGAAGGGCACCAGGAATTTTCCCTCTGCCTTTCTTTGACACGTTGATGTCGTGGACCGCGTGAGGCCCCTCTTAGAGGGGCCTCAGTGAGGCACTGTAAGAAATGAAAAGAGAAAGGAGTACGCGTGCGTTTTTGTGTGTGCGCTGCGGCGGCCGTGTGTCGAGCACGGATCATCGCGTGCTGTGGTCTTCGATGAACGTGTCTGTCAACTTGGTTCATAGGCCCTTTCCTCCCTTTTCCACCCTGTCTTCACATGCTTCCAACTCTTCTCAGCCTACACCTCCTCCCCTCCACGCGGCCTTGAATCGCCATTGTCTTTGGAACACACCCAACAGATTGCGTGTCCGCTCGCGCATCCCCTGTGGCGTGCGTAACGAGCCTCTCCACCTCTACTCCTTCCCACTGCCCTACAATGACCCTCCGACGTGTTATGCTGCGAGGGGGGCAATCTTCCCTATTGCCTCTGCTGGTCAGCATGCGATGCGCGCGGCAGCAGTACAACACTTCGGACCCAGCGCAGATTCACTCGAACAGAGACCCAGTCTCTTCTTCCTCGTCGACTGGCCCGTCACCCCCGCTGGGGGTCGCAGGCGCACCGAGCTCGGCTGGTGTCCCCCAAGAGGCGAACCTGCTGCTCGACATGCTCGGAGAACCTGTAGCTCCGCCCTTGAAAGCTGTGCTGCAACACGACGCACGAAACCCCAGTGCTTGGCAGCCACTCCGCGGTGCATCGTCAGCGCCCTCAAC
Organism: Leishmania mexicana MHOM/GT/2001/U1103; assembly: GCF_000234665.1. Classification (NCBI taxonomy): domain Eukaryota; phylum Euglenozoa; class Kinetoplastea; order Trypanosomatida; family Trypanosomatidae; genus Leishmania; species Leishmania mexicana. Next base: position 1,006,992 of record NC_018324.1, read on the forward strand.
CGATGCGGGTGGAGAGGGGCGGATCTCGGATGCGTCGGTGCCAGCATGGTCTCAGCACATCCATCAGGTAGTTCGGCGTGCGGTGCTTGACCCTCTGCGCAACGCACCCTCTCAAATCGACGGCAGCAGATCACATGAAGAAAAGTGCTGCGAGAGTGTCGCGCCGCCGTCGCCGCCGGACTTGTCGGGGCAGTACAAGGTGATAATTGTGGACGCTCTAGGGATGCCAGCCGATTTGCCGACAGGTGCCCCGCGGAGCTTTGAGGACCTGCTCGGGCTCTCACCCTCGATCCTTCGGACGCAGCTGCAAAAGCTGATGGAGCGCAAGCGCTACCGCGCCCTCACCCCTGTGCAGGCCGCCGCCATACCGCTTATGCTGGAGTACCGCGATGTGCTCTGTATCGCGCCCACGGCGACTGGCAAGACCCTCTGCTATGTCTACACGACTCTTATGCACCTCCTCCTAAAGGATATAAATGATCGACCGGCCGCAGCAGCAGCAGCCACCGCGGGCGACGAGGGCGGCGGTGTCAGCCTGAACCGGCGGCAAGTGGAAACCTTCCTGCAGGAGAAAATCGACAAGGGAGAAGTCTGCCCTTACTGCGAACTGAGCATCAGCGAGGTGCGTGTGTGTCCAATGACAGGCTTCCCGCACCCGTCCGCGTCCGAACTCGAGACTGACCTCGCTCTTCGGTCAAAGGAGCGACGTGCGATGCGGCTGGAAGAGCTACAATCCTCTGTCGCAGAGCCGCGCGTGCTGGTGTTGGTGCCAAATGGTCAGTTGGCCTCTCAGGTCTCCGCCGTATTCCGCTCTCTTCACTGCGATTATAGGATCCACTGCATGGTACGCGCCTCCAGCGCAGAGGAGCAGCGCAAGTACCTGCAAGCGCTGGAGGGAGGCGTCGACGTGCTCGTCGCCTCCCCAGAAACCATACTGCCAGCGTTATACAAGCATAAACTGTCCCTGAGAAGAGTGCAGACGGTGGTGATGGATGAAGTGGACGATATCGTCTCTGTGAATCACTTCGAACCCATGAAGATCATCCTCGGCGCGCTGCCAAAGGGCGTGCAACGGCCGCAGCGACTTCTTCTCGGTGCCTCGCTTCCACCAGTTGCCTATGAAATGATCAAGACAAAGATGCTGCTTCCCTCTCACAGATTTTTGCTCGCCGACCTCAAAACCCCGGCAGAGCTAAGTCGTGCTGCTGCTTCTGCTCTAGCGTTGTCACCGTCGTCCTCCTCCTCTCCCGACAAGCCAAACGCAGGGGACGCCGGCGAGCCCCCTGCAGCAGCCTTGTCTGTCACCCTGACGGGCGGTTTCTTGACCGCGCGCACAAATCTGCGCCACCTCGTCTTTATGGTGGGGCGCGCCGAGAAGGTGCAGAAGCTCGCGTGGCTGTACGAGACCGGGAAGCTCAACCCAGACCAGCGCACCCTCATCTTCTGCAACTCACGTCACAACGTCGCCTACGTGTGCGACAAGATGAAGGAGCTAGTTTCGCAGGTGAACTTCACTACGCTGACCTCGCACGCTTCGTCATCGGCGCGGGAAGGTGTACTAAAGATGTTCCGAACAGGGGTGTCGACCAGCCTTATCTGCACAGACCTGCTGAGTCGCGGAATTGACTTTCAGGGCGTGGTCTATGTCGTGCATTACGACATGCCAACGGACATGGAGACCTGGACGCACCGGTGCGGTCGCTGCGGTCGTGGAGGCTCTCTGCATGGCAGAGGGTACATCTACACCTTTTTCCAGCCGGAGAACATCAAGCTGGCAAAGCCGCTGGTCGGGTATCTCCGCCAGCACCAACAGCTGGTTCCGCCGAAGCTGCGCGAGTACGCGAAGCAGTCTTTCATTGATGTGTTCAACAACTCGCTCTTCCACCATCCGACGCGGCCGCGCCGCAAGGATGATCCGCAGAACAGCACGCCGGTTCTCGGCCGCGGCACGCGACGCTTCCCGGACTACAAGCAGGGCACCATTCACAAACACTTCCGGCCACATTGACGGCGGATGTGTAGTGTATGACTGACCTTACAGAAGCAGTGGGAAGAGGAAAAGCACGACTTCGATCTCTCGGCCGTTGTAACCTCCAGCAGCACTGTCGCCGTGTCTTTCTCCGTCGCTGAGTCCACACGTCTGCGCGACACATCTGCAGCTGTCCGCCCTCCCCCTCCCCTTTTTTGTTCACATAAACGCAAGCACACACCTTCGCCACGGCTTGCGTTTAACTCCCTCCCCCCCCCTTCTTTGCTTACGCTAGCGAGCGAGCGAAGCAAGTCGCAGACACCCATGAACTTCTCGCCGAGCGCACAGTAGTGACTAGAAGAGGGGCGTCAGTTGTAGGTGCACCGCACCTCGCCCTCTCCACTTTCTCATGCGCAGAGCAGATGACAGCTCACGGATGTCATCGTGTCCTTGTGCACTCTTTCAGTAGTGGCACAGTGCTTTGGGTGCCTAGGTCTTTTCCTTTTTTTTGGAGAGGATGTACCCCGCATGTGTCTCCTCACGCAGCCCTGTCACATCGCGTGTCTACCCCTTCTTTGATTCTGCTAAGCTGCCGCTGAGTGCAGATCCTGAGTCGGTCTCGCTGGCTCGTTATTCATCTCTCCACCCTGCCCCTTCTCTTTCCCCATTCCCTCTCTCGCTAGCGTGCCTTTTCTATTTTCACCACTGCAGGGCGCTCATAGCCTCAGCCATCACCACCACTAAGCCCCCCTTCTACACGTCGTGCTTGACGGTCCCACATTGCACCCTGCCCCTTTCCTTCCTCTCGTTATTTCCACCCCTCTCTCCGCCTTAGCCCTTGGCCCTCGATGAAGCTCTCAAAAAAGCAGGTGAAGATCCCACCCATCCACAAGCTGCGGCCAGGCTGGTCTGCAGTGGCGCTGCACACCGTCATTTATCTTCTCCGCCACGACATCGTAGCAACCATTGTTGCCATCTTTGTTGTGCAGCCGCTGTACCACTGGCTGGTTCTGCAGAACACCTATGTGCAGGGGCTCTCTGACGCCGCCCTCTTCACGCTGGTTTTTGCAGTGCTCTGCCACTGCGTTCCCTGGGCCCTCTTCAACGGTGTCTTCCTCTTCTTCGACAGCCTCCACCCCCAGTATGGGATCAAGGGCCTCAGAAACAACGCTCTGCTGGCCCCGCTTGGCCGCAGAATGGCGGTGTACAAGCTTCCTCGGAAGCCGCAGCAGCTGCCATCGGCAACGCTCATCGTCAGCACGCTGTTAGACTCCGCGATCAATCACTACCTGGTTATTCCAGTTGTGCTCTATGCGTACCTGGTGCACACAAACGCGTGCGTTCTGCGTGCCCCACCGCCGGATACGGTGATAGTGGGCTTTGCTTCAGAAGACATAGTCAACTACATGAGCGGTCACAACCTGAAGCAAATTCCGATTAGCCTTGTCAACATCGCGTCGCACTTCCTGATCGCCAACATAATTAACGAGATGGGCTTCTACATTGTCCACAGCATCCTGCACTCGAACCCCACGCTGTATCGTGTGTTTCACAAGAAGCATCACATGTATACGGGCACTATCAGCCTCGCTGCAGAATACGCCACGCCGTTGGAGGAAATTCTCGCAAACGCGATCCCCACTACTGCGTACTTCGTGTTTATGTTTTTCCGCTACACGCGCGAGGAAGCATCGAGGTCGGCCTTCGTCACGTCAGCGCGGGCGTGGCCTCTCTTTATTACGTGGATGTGGGCGCGCCTCTGGGAGACATACGAGGTGCATAGCGGCTACTGCTTCAGCGAGACGTGGCTGGGCAAGCTTGGCCTATTGCATGGGCACCGTGCACGCTTCCACGACTTCCACCATACGCACAACGTCTGCAACTACGGCAGCGGCCTCTTCATGGACGCGTTGCTCAATACGATGGATCCATACGTGATCTACCGCTACCCAGACAAGCACCCACGCACGAAGACGCTGAAGGAAGAGGATTTGAAGGAGGCACACGATCTGGAAGTGGGCAGTGAAGTGATGGACCAGGTGGGCGCGTGTTCGTAAGGGGATGTTCAGGCACAAGGCGACTGCACGGACGACATCATCCTTTCTGTTGCCGGGATGTTGAACCGTCCCGTTTGACTTTCTTTCTGTTGTAGTTGTGTTCTTCTTTCTCTACAGAGGCAATGCTCACAGAGTCCTCCAGTAGTTTTGTAGCTGCTCTCCTTTTCTCGTGATGATGCCGGTCCCCCCCCCCCCGACCGTGAGTACCGGGGCAGAGTGCCTACTCTGTAGGGAAGCCACGAGCCTGCACCGCCTGTCGTCGGGTACGGCTGCGGGCTCCTGGTGCCAGCAGGCAAGTCTGAGCTGGCGCAGTGCCAAAGAGGCTTGCGGCCATGACAAGGATCGGGCCAGCTCACTCCGAGCTGTGTCGACGATCCAGCAAATACGCGCATCCACCCGCTGCTTTTTTCTCTCATTGTGCTTCGTTGCGGTGATGTCGAGCTCAATCCTGCGCCTAGCCTGCGCTGTATGCAGTGGAGCTGCAGGGGGCTGAACGACTCCAAGCGGTGCTGGTCGGCCCGATTCGTGGATGTCGCCGTGGTGCAGCAGAGGTAGGTGAGCTGCGTTGGTGTGTGCGTATAGCTGTTGAGCTGCTCGTCGTTTAACGCGCCGTTGAGACGAAAATGTCCGTTTCTCTGTGCTTAGCCGATGCTTTTGGTGTTCTCACTCACAGCTTTCGACCCGAATGGTCATCCTCGGTGGTTGACTCACTCGTCCTTGCTATGTGTCATCTTCGTTTTGCTTGTGTATTCTCACGTCCTTTAACGCACGCAGACAGGCGCCATCCCTACCCCACCGCCTTGCTGTGCTCGCCGTGAATGTGTCCGTGCGCGCGTAGGAGGGAAGCAATGGAAAGGAATCGCACCCACGCACGCACACACTCACGTGCGTATCAACTGTAATCGAAGAGAGTCACAAGGACTGGTCATTGAAGGGAAAAGCAACGACTTGTAAAGAGCATGAAACGGGGTATCAATCGAAGACAGCGGCCTGTGTCTTTGGCGAACCGCGTTTACTCTCCCAACATGTCCCTCGTACGTCACGTTTTCTTTTCTTCCATTTTTTTTTGAATGCCGGTGTGTGTGTGTGTGCATGTGTGTGTCTGTGAGGGTGACGTCATGTTCACCTGCTCCCCCCCCGCCCCCGCGCGAGTTTCCATCTGGGTATGCTTGCAAGACTGTTGAGGCTGCACTATCCTCTTCTATGCTTTACTATGAAGACGAGTAACCGCTCCGCACCAATACTACCGCCACGATCGCGTTGCACATGCTGCTTTGCTTATATATATATAAGGCTCCCCCTCCCCTCGTCTGTGCTGCTTTAGTGTGTGGTTTTCTCTTCACAAACGAGCGTCTGTACACAGGCATCGTAGGTGCTGTGTGCAACGCAGGAAAGAGCGCTATTGGACGACGTAACACCCGCCATCTCATCCTCGCTCTATATCCCCTCCACCCTCCCCCTTTCTCTTCGTCCTCGACGACATGGGACACCTCAGCGTGTGGTATCTCAGGATACAGTGCCCTCACTCTATGTGTGGGGAGAGGCCAAGCAGCACCCCCTCTATCCCTGCCAAAAATGCGGAACCACCTCTGGTGCTGACAAGGCCACGCACCTATGACATAGGGGGAGGCCGGAGCGATGCATCGCTGCTGCTGTCGGCGGGCAGGTACTGGATAGCGGGGCGTCGGAGCGAGCTGTGACAGTGAGCACGTCTGTACTATCCATATGATAGGTACAGTGTCAAAGTGAATCGAACGTATTCCACCCCCCGGCCCTCACTGCCTGCTGGTGATGAGGAGCCTGCGCCACGGCGGTGTGTGCAGAGTTTGAGGCCAATGCGGTTCTCCAATGACCGAGTCGGTGCACTGCTTTACCGCGTGTCTGCAGCTGCTTCGCACCACGCCGATGGGGGCCTGTGACAGGCCGGAGGGGGTAGAATGGTGTTTGACTCATACTGCATGGCAGAGAATGGATACGTTGCCAAACGAAAAAAAGGGAAGCGAAGAGGGGTGCTGTGTTGGACAAGCGGTTCCAGCTCTCGCTCTTCCTTGTGTTTATGGCTGTCTGTGTCCGAATAAAGGACCGAGCGCAGAACGTGATTTGTCTTGCTGTTGAGTCACTTCTTCTGGGTAGTGAATAATGCAAACAGAAAAGAGAAGTGCCGACATAGAAGCACACGGCGTCATGTACAACACAAGGTTCATGTGGGCTATGTATGGGAGTATGTGTCTGTGAGTGTGGGTGTCTAGGCGTACGTCTGCACGGTTTGTCCCTCTGTCGTGCATCGCGATACCTTGCGTGCCTTCTCAGTGGCATTGGTAACCCTCGTGCGCGTTACTATCCTCCCTCTCTCCCTCCCTCTCTCCCTCCCTCTTTGCTGCTCTGTCGCGCGCGCTGCCTGACCCACACAGCTTCGTTGCTGTTGTTGTTTTTTAGAAAAAGGGTATCGTCAGTGGCGCCGTAGCTCAACAAGCCAGCCGGCAACATCGCAGAGGTACAGAAACACATACGCCTCTTCCCCATACATCACTAGGTATCCCTGCACCGTTGAACTCCAACACACCCATTTCCTGTCACCCCTCCCCTTCCCCCACACACACACCTCTCTCCACTCGCCCATCCCCACCACCTCTGCCGCAGTGCACACCATGTCTTGTGAGTCCAATAGTCCAGCGGTAGACACCACAGCCACTGCTGCAGCGCCAAAGTTGACGACGCTCAAGGAAGCAATCGACCGAGATGGGGTGCCGGCCGCGTCCAGCTCGAAGCAGCGTCGGCTGATGGACATTCATGTCACGGCGTACCCGGGTTTAGTTAATCAGCACATGCTTCCAAAGCACAACACCGATGTCAATGATTTCTCCTCGATTGATCCACTGCAGTACCGCAAGGCGCACACAGTGCGCAACAACAATGCCGCCAGCTACACCGAGAAGGAGGAAAACGTGCTAGATTTGCTCACCACAAACCAATGTGCCAATCGCATGACCCGCCTCGGCATGCAACTGAGGGAGGAAAGGGCGAAGAACCCTAAAGGCGTGCCGTCGATCAGCAGTCTTGCGCCGCGTGGCTACCACAGCCGCTTTCTCTCCCCGAGCTTCGACGAGCGGTCCACCTATCGGTGGGACTACTGTCAGTGGGAGCCGGACGGCTTTCACGACACGGTGCGCCGCGAGCTCCTCGCCGCATACCGCGACGACTGGACAGAAGACGAGAAGGCGGATGTGGCCATCTCCATGAAGATTCCGTACTTGACGATGGCGGTGTCCTCGGACCAACTCAAGGACAAGGCTACGATCTACCGCAAGGACTTCATGGAAGACGCAACTCAAGCCGACTACCGCTCGTTGTCCTACAAGACCAACCTCGAAGACCTCGGCACCTCGTACGCCTACTCCGCCTACTCCATCGATGACCCACGCCGCAAGGTGCTCTTCGATGCGTCCGTCGCCGCCCTCAAGACGCCGCACAGTGTGTTGGAGAAGACGTACAGTCCACGCAACTCCTTCCTTGAGAAGAGCTCGTCGGGGAAGCAGCAGTCGGCAGCCCGTGAGGAACTGGACCGCCTGCGTACATTGCGGCGGGAGGCGCTGCGCCTATCTGCGGCGAAGCGCCGCGCCGCTGAGTCTACCGATGACGACAAAACGACGAAAACGGTGGTGATTCCCGGCCTTAAGGGTACTGGCTACCGTCGCGTGCCAAATGGCAACGGCTCGTACGTGTGTCTTCCACGTGATCACTTCTGCTACCAACAGGTGGACAACTTCTAAGCCGTCCTCACCGTGTGTCTCACAGCCTGCGCTGACTGTGCGTGTGTGTACGGGTCGTCTCTTCTTTGTTGCTTTCAGATGTACAAGAACTTTGTTTCTTACTGTGTGTGTGTGTGTGTGTATCTGCGCTGGGGTGAGCACAGTCCAGATACGCACAGACAGTAGAGCGAGAGATACGAGGAGCGAGAAAGAGTTGATAGGAAACGATGCATTGCTCTCCCTTTCTCGGTGGTGAAGCCAAGAAGTGATCTGCGCGCCATCTCTCCCCATCGCCCCTCCTCACCTGAACTCTCTTCTCGAACGGTGCGCACCCTATTAAACTATTTATGTGCTTCTCTCTCCCTCTCCTTCCTACTACAAGGTACTCGAGAGTGCATGGATGGGGGGGTCTGGGCAGCAGCGGACGGGCACACGATACAAAAACATGTGTGGTTGATCTGTGTGTGTGTGTGTCGCTTCTCTTTTGTTAGGGCCGCCTTCACCTCACTCAGTCGTCTGTGCAGTCTTTTTGTGGTTCACCCATCGACCTTTTACTCCCACTGACCTCATCCGTGTCCCCCCATCCCTTGCCTCTCTCTCTGCGACCGAAGTGGAAAAAAAATAGTGGGTACACATCATGTTACTCTGTTGAATCCGCCACATGGGCCCTCGCACTGCAAGAGAAGACGTGCGTTTCTGGTGCTTTCCGTGGATGGCGACGAGCATCATTTCTACAGCAATTGTTGTTGTGAGTGTTCACAGCATTATCTGTCATTTTTTGCTGCCATGACGAGCACATCAGTCCCCGCCCGTCCCTTCTACCGGCCTCTCTCCCTCCCCACTCCACCCCTTTCTTCTCCCTCACTCCCACGTCTCTGTTGCAGACGCGGCAGGACTCGGTCTTGCAAGATTAACAGCCCATCTCCTCCTCCCCCTCCCCCTGTCTGCGTTTTCCACCTAATTCAACGAGGGCAACAAGGACACTAGTCGTATTCAAACGGTCCGTATCACAAGAGGCGAAAAACACGCAGGTTTTCTCTCGAGGGAGCCATCGCTGGTCGTGGGGCCAGTCATCTGCCTCTGCCTTCCTCTCCTCCTCTACCTAGTAATACGCAATGAGCTCTGCAGAGATGCTGCTGGATGCGGCTGCGCTAACACCCTCTCTCTCCCAACTTCTCGTCGTCGACTCCGTTTCTAGCGTGCTTGTGTACCTCGTGCAAGACGCCGTCGTCGATGACCCCGATGCACGGTTACAGGCATTCAGTGAGGTGCTCGCCCACGTCAGCTCGTCGCCGAAGAGTGACAGTGCTGTTTCTGCAAACGGCCTCGGCGCTGACGGCACCAGCACCTCTTCCGCCACGCACACGCGCGCACATGGCGCAAGGTGGAAGTGGGCAGATGTGGTTATGCGCGGTGTAACGGACCCGTGGTCGCGCATCCGATCTCTGGCTGCGCCGGTGATGGCGGACCTACTAGACATGGAGGTCGAGCTGGTACTGCAGCGTCACGATAGTAGCTCCACCACCCACCTCAGGTCATCCAACAGCACGCCATGCTCCTCCTCGGTCGCGAGGGCGACGCCACGTAGCGCAAAGAAGGGCTGGAAGAACGAGCTGACAGCAACGGAGTCTTCGTTGCCGGAGAGTGTGTCGGTGCCGCTCGAATACGTGTGGCACTGGTGGCGGGGCACGTCGCTCTGGTACGAGCAAGACGGCATTGTACGAATGCTGGCGAAGCTGTACAGCCGCAGCGGCACCCCTTCTGGAGACGCCCTCCGAATGGACGAGGCGGGGCTGCGCTGTCTGCTCTTCAATGTCATCTTTCCTGCGCTGCGTAATCCACAGCTACCCGTGCGGGAGTCTGCAGCGCTTCTGCTGGGCATTCTCGCTGACCGCCGGAGCTCCACCTCCCTCTCCCCGGCCATCACTTCCTTCGTCGTAGACCACGTGTGCCGCACTATAATGCAGGTCCCGACGCCAGCTCGGAGCCACTCACCCGCAACCTTGGTTTCCGTGGAGGACACGCGCGTCTTGGAGGGCAACCTGCTCGCTCTGAAGGAGCTAGTGGATGCCGACGTTATCCGTGCGGAAGACGCCGACGTGATGCCGCTTCTTCTGCGGTTGTCGAGTTACCCGGCGTCAAGTGTGCGGCAATACGTGGCTCAGATTCTTCGGCCGCCCTCCCTGTGTGTATTTACCTACCTGATGCAGCGGCTGTGTGAGCACCAAAATTGCATGCCGCAGCACGCCGAAGGTGACGGAGACAGCAGCAGCAACGTCCCAGGCGGTGGGGAAGACGAGGACGGCGATGGGCTCAGCTGGCAGCGTCTTGAGACGCTGATGATGGCCCTACAGCAGCACCTTTTGTACCTGCATACCACGTCGGCTGCGATGCAAGACCTGTTTCACGCGAGCTCCGATACGAACGGCATCCTGACACCCGTCGTGTTCGCGACGTCGCTGTCGGTGGTGTTTCAGGCGACGCACTCGCCTCGCTTCGAGGTGGCGCGGATGGGACTACAGTTGTTCCCTTTGCTGCTGCAGCTCAGCCTTCGCTTCTGCCCGCCCGTCGCGCTGCCGCGCGTCTGCGAGGCGTGCTGCGGCTCTGATGGTTGCATGCAGGCGGAGCTGAATAGGATCGCCGCGTGCGGGGCCGTCGAGACCTTGGCGAAGGCGCAAACGTACGTGGCCACGTTCGTGGTGCCGGTGATGTGGTGGTTTCTGACGATCCGGCGGTTGGTGGCGGAGGTGAGGGAAAAGATGGCGCCGTCGCCGACGACGGGGGCGCCGGACGAGACGCGCGCGCAGGTAGAGGATTTAGTGCGACCGTACGCCACCCTAGAGCAGATCCTGTTCGCGTCGCAGGCACACCCCAGCGGAAAGGCGCGCAGCAGCGCGGCGTTGCCGCAGCACACGGCAACGTGTGCGCTGCTGCCTCTGGTGACGTACTTTGCGACGGTGATGGACCCGGAGGAGTGGCACCGGTGCGTCAACGAGCTGCTGGAGCCGAGCTGGTGGGCCGGGCTGCTCACGGATCCGGCGCGGCAGGAACAGGCGCGCGTCGGGCCAGACTTCGTGCGTGCGGTGCACAGGTGCGGCACGAGCAATGAAGTACGGCGCGTCGTCGAGCTTGTGCCGACGCTCACGGCGGCCCTGGCCGACGCGCCGACGCATCAGCAGTGCCTCCTTGTGGCGATGATTCGGGTGGCAGTGGTGGTGCACACAGCGCGCACCGTCGCGGTGGAGGAGCACGCGCTGTCTTTTCTCTACCACGAGGCGTACGCGGCGCCAGCGCTCGTCGAGGGCGGCGACGCGGTGTCACTTGGCCACGTGTGGCTAAAGCACTTCATACCGACGCAGGAAGCCATCCCGACAGCGGCGCTGTGGGGCGAGCCAGTGCCGCCGAGGGGGGAGTCGATCGTTCTTGTCGAGAGTAACTCGACCGTCTTTCAGGCTATCGAGAAGAGGTGCTACCAGGAGCTGTACCAGTCCCCTCAGACGGAGCCGGTGGTGCTGCGCGAGCTACGAGCGCTCATTATGAGCCTGCCACACCCAAGCATGAGCGGGACGCACGTGTACTGGTACGCCGCCGCCCTCGCCGCGGTCTTTGGGCGTCTGGAGAAGGTATGCCCGCAGTGGCTGGAGTCGGACACCGCGGCGGCGGCGGCAGCGACAGCAGTTGTCAGCGGCTGCGATGACGCCAACGAGTGCTGGGATGACTGGGACGACGACGAGGACGGCGCCGCACAAGGAATCTACGCGGCTGAGGAGGTGCGGAACGCAAGGGCGGTGGTTTTGGTGCTGCGGGAGCGCGCGGCGGCGCGGATGGAGGCGGGCGACATGGCGGCTGCCGAGGACCGCTTTCGCCCCCAGCTCGTGGTCCTCGCGGCTCTCTGAACGCCGAGAAGGAAGGGCTTCGTGACTGCGTTGGGTGTGTGTGGCTGTTGTTTGATCGATGTCAGATGAGGGTATGTTATCCCACTGTGACTGTGCTCGCCACCCAGCCCACATAGGCGCTGTCAACAAAGAAAAATACCGAACGATCGACGTGTTCGCCACACCTCCCCGGCATGCGAGGTGATTGCATGTCGTTGCGCTTAGTTCGTCATCCTGGCCCTTTTCCATTTTCCTCCGCCGTTTTTCCTCCTCCTCAGAAAAAAAAGACCCACATGTACCTGCGGGGACCGTTTCGTACCGAAGCGCAGTTGGTCTAGTGGTAGAATTCTCGCCTGCCACGCGGGAGGCCCGGGTTCGATTCCCGGACTGCGCATACTTTTCCAGGGTGATCCAAGCGAGCGGCCCCCGGGCGAAAGAAAAGGACGCGGCGGCCGCTCAGCTGGATGGGCGGGCGGGCCCCTTTCCTGGGGCGGAAAGGGACGGCGCCTCCGGGGAGCCAGGATACCCCACCGCACCCCGCGAAGGCGGGCGACCCCCGAATCCCACACCTGCTGCCCCGCCAATGGCGGGAGTGGGCACGCCGAGCACAGCAGCATAAAAACGCCAGCCCCCCAAAGAGCGGACCCCCATCCGCTTTACTTCGGGAAGAATTTCGGAGAGAAAAAGAATAGGCCGCTAGGGGGATCGAACCCCTGACCTCCGTCTTACTAGGACGGCGCTCTGCCATTGAGCTAAGCAGCCGCTGTTGTCAGGCTCAGATACCCTCAGCAGCCTCGCTTGCTGAGGCGGAAAGCACAAAAAGAATGCGCAGTCCGGGAATCGAACCCGGGCCTCCCGCGTGGCAGGCGAGAATTCTACCACTAGACCAACTGCGCTTAGCCGATAAACTCCCGAGACTGTAAGAGTGATTCTAACATACGCACCGAAATTCTTTCCCTACTTTCAAACGGTCCAGTGGTCTAGTGGTATGATTCTCCCTTAGGGTGGGAGAGGTCCCGGGTTCAATTCCCGGCTGGACCCCTTTTCCAGCCGAACGAGAAAAAGGAGCGCCGCTCGACGAGCCGAACCCAGCACGCTGCAACTCGAAACCGCCGTCTCACCCATTCAGTCATGAGAACGTGGGCGCGGCGCTGGAAAACAGCTGCGGTGGACATCCAAGGAAACCGCTAACCAAGAACGATCACACCCACTCCGCAGGAAACGCCCACAAAATGGCAAGCCTTGCGCAGGGAGATGTGAACGCAAGAACCTCAGGTGATTGTTCACTTAGTGCTGAACTAAAGACTCCATTACTCCTATTGCAGGGAATATTTGATCCCACCACGGGTGGGGACTACTTTTTGTCTCCCCTCGGCTAACCGCGTGAGACAGAGAAGAAAAGGTGCTGTCCTTTCTGCTCGTCGTGCGTCGTCTGGCAAGTCGCGAAAAGCAGTGTGCCCTGGTCAATCAGCAGCGTAGCACAGGCTGGGAAAATACAATGATAACGCCGGAAAGTGCGTCATCGTGTGCTACTTTGTCGTTACCGTTGTAAATCACATTTCTCATTCCCTTCACCCCTCTGATTTACGGCTGTGGCTGTGACGGTGGGTGGCTTCGTGGCGGCAGTGCCACAAAAAGCGGGTCAAGGGAGAAGTGAATAAACAGAATGGGCGCGCGTACGCCGGGGAGAGAGGTCGAATGACCGCAGTCCGCCCTTTGTGTCCCCCTGCAAGAGACAACGGTCTTGATGGGGGAAACGATCGCTTCCGAGGCAGGCGCACTGGCGCTTGCGGCGGTCCCTGCCCTCGCAACGATAAAGCCTGAGCACCCCTTGGCATCGGAAAAGGGCCGACTACTCAAATTGGAAGGAACACGGATTTGGAGGTGTGTTCAGCAAGGGGGTGGAAGAAGACTACATGCCCGACCAAGCGGCGAAAAAAAGAAGGGAACTGCAGAGAGGCGGAAAAACGCTGAGAACCACACGTGCGACCACAGAAAGCCACAAGCGCATATATGCATAACCTGCACGCATCTGCGCACCCCAACGCAGGGCGCGCGGGTTCCATGAGGCACTAAAAAAAGACGGCTCCCGTGTACGCGCCGCACGCGCCTTGAGTCGAAGACAACTGAAAAGCAAAAGTGTACCCCCTAGAAAGCGGCAAGAGCGAACTTGCCTAACGTGCACAACGCCCAACGACAACGGTACTCGAAGGGAGATGGAAACGACAGAGGAACGTGTGTGAGAAAAGCCCCGTGCCAAGTGGGGATCCCCTGTCCACACCCGGATGGAACGAAATAAAATCGTAGGAACGGAGAAACTGACAAGAACAGCATCCTTCACGACCGTCCCCCACTATGCATTTTCCGCCTCCCCCCCCCCGCCTCCGGCACGTAGCGGAGCAAGGTGAGGGAGGCATGAAACTTGATGAACACGCAAGGTGAGGGTGTGGGGGTTTCGTTTCGTTTAACCGGCGTGTCGAGTGGAGAAAGAGGGGAGGGGGAGGGGGACAGCACATAAGCAAGAGGTGTGACTTGTAGCTGCAACATTGTGCGAGTAAAGAGGACAGTCGCAAGAGGCCATGCGGGTTAGAGGAGGATTGTTGTATCCAACTCCCCTTCGCAGCCCTGTTGTGGACCATACGAAAAGGGGATGACCCCCCCCTCATCGACGGTTGCCACTTGCCAGTCTGTAAAACGTCAGCAGCGTCTGGGCAAATCTCTCCATCCCTCATCTTCACCCACGGACATTCAAGCCCAAGGGGAGAAACAGGGAGGACGGGAGCTAAACACCTCTCTATCCTGTAACAAAACGGTTCACCATAAGGAGCGCGGTTACTTTTGTTGTTGTTTGGTGACTACTGTGAAAGGCAAAAAAAAAGGTTGCGCAGGAAAATATAGGAATGGGAAGGACGCGAGAGGAAAGGCGTGCTTGTTTTTTTTTCTTGTCGACGCCTGTCCCGCACACACGCACACGCACCCACACACACACGGGAGTCGCTCATGAAAGGCACTACAATTCGCCTCACTGGCTTCTTTTTGCGTCGACCTCCAGCTTTCCAGGTTGCTTTTCTCACACGCAGGATCCACCGCTGAGTGAGCGCAACGGCGGGGAAGCTGATGGGCCCCTCGAAGGGCTAGAACACGAAAAGAACAGTAGCAGCAGTAGTAGTGGGAGAAACAAAAACACGGCTAAGCGAAAGCATAATCCACTGCAAATATGCTTCACACCGCACAGAAGGAAGAAAAGCATGTACCGAGGCAGATAGAATAAATCAGAGAATGTTCGTGTGTTGGGCGTTTGCGAATTTGCAACCTGAGCGCAGATGTACGATTTCTCGCAGAAGCACTGTCGAATAGGGGGTGTACTGTTGAGGAAGCCCGCAAGTAAGGCTATGCTCTTGCTTAAGGAAAATAAAGGCTACGAAGGAAAAAAGCATGGCTACAGGGTTCGATAGGTTGTCAGACGATAATCGCCTCGGATTGCTTGTTTTTGAACTTCATGTAGCGTCTCCACACCTCCATACCGCCGACGCTCGCCACTCCGCCGACGATGAAGAGTGTGATGCTCAGGACAGCAATCCCGCCGCTGGACATGGGCGACGATCCAGCCGTTGAGTTGTTCGCCGGGATGCGGTGGCAGCCGTAGTCGATCGCGTCGAGGTAGTAGCCGGTGCCGCACGAGTAGTTGCTGCAGTGCTGGCGGTAGAAGAGGCAGTCCTCCGACAAGCTGCGGTTGTCGCTGACGACGTCAATCGGGCAGTCCATGCGGAACAGAAGACCAGGGTCGAGGTAGCACGTGCCCATCGGGCTCGTTGGCGCGGTGGAGTTTATAAAGCGCTCAAAGTCGGCGAAGGGGCATATGTTGTCCGTCGCAATGTACGTGTTGCCCGTCGCGTCCTGGCAGCGCATGTCGAAGTGACTCAGAGCGAAGGTGAAGTTACTTTCCGGCCTCACACCAGAGTGACCGCGCAGCAGCCGCACGTAGAAGGACGACGGCGCGGCAGGCGCGTCCGTCAGCGACAGGAGTTCTATGATAAACGCTGTGCCGAATGGCGGCAGCATCGCCTCCATCGAGTTATCACCGAAGGAAACCGCCAGGGGCGAGATAGTGGTGTCGTGTGCACTGTACTCGTACAGCTTGTACGGCGGTGCCGTCTCGCGCTGCTGGTGCGCTACCATGTTGCTCACCAGCAGTTTCGCCAGGTGGTAGAACGGTGCGCCTTGCTTCTGATGGACGGGATTGCTGGCGTTGTAAGCGAAATAGAAATACGAGCTCATCGCCGTCACAGCGCACACGTCGTCCAGGTGCCGACTAAGCAGCGGGAGACTTTCCAAGCGGCCAGTGGGCTCGTACGCGCGCCCAATGTCGCACAGCCGCTTCGCACAACGCGAGCGCAGGGTGTAGTTGGCGCAAAACCTCTGCGAGTGAACCTCCGCCGCTACCGCCTGCAGCTGATCGAATGACATTAGTCTGTCCAACACCTCGTCGCACACGGCCCGCAGCTCCTCCTTCGCGTAATTGAAGCGAGCGCGAATCATCGGCACCATGTAGCTGTGCAGTAGCACATCCTCCTTTCTTCCCACTGCGTGGATTGCAGGAAAGAAAGTCGACATGTTCGGGAAGAGGCCCTGCAGAAGCCCGTTGGCGCTCTGAAGCGTGCGCAGCACATCCGTCGAGCGCGTATACGAGATAGATAGGTTGTACCAGCTGTACGGGAAGTATGGCTTCGACACAACCGAAGGGTTCTCCGTGTAGCGATGGTGCAGATACTTACCGAGGTTCACCAGCATCGCCTGACCCTCGTAGTTGAGAAACCCGCACGGGAACTCGGTGCCGCAGATGAGTGTGTGGTTGTCATCGACGAGCGGGGAGCGGGCTCCGTGGCGGTGCACCACCTGCACCAGCTCCACCTTGTACATCGGTGCCGCCGACACCACCGCTGCGCTGACCACCACAGCCACCACCACCACCACCACGCACCGGTAGAGGAAACCGATGCCTCTGAGCATGATAGCGGAAGAGAAGGGAAGCGGGCGATGGGAAGTCTCTTCTATGAGAGGAGTTCGCCGGCGGTAAAATGGGTCGAAAAAAGGGGGTGAGAGCCCACAAGCAGTGGAGTGGGAAGAAGACGGGGAGGATACCTGCAAAAGACAAGGAAATGGCCAGCACGACAAGATGACCGTGCACGTGTGCATGCGTTGGAAAAGGTCAGGCAATGAACGTGTGCATACAATGGCGTGAGAGTGGGGAAGAGAAAAAAAAAATAGAGAACAAAGGACGCAGACAGTGGGGAAGGCAACCTTTCTGTAACAGAGGCAACATATGTAAACGGTGCGCGGTTGCGTCTTCCCGGTAGGGGCAATGGCACAGAGGTGCCTATTAGGTGCTCGCATGTATGTGTGTGTGTGGGGGCGAGAAGGTGAGGAAGTGAGCGCGTGACAGTGAACATGGGAGAAAACCGAGTGAGAGGAGGCACCAGCAAGCTGCGCAGCTTGGCGCAATCCTCGCTTCGTGTTTGGCTTTCGATTCTTTTCGTCTGTTCTTACGTGTGAATATGCGCGCCTGGGTGCTTTGACCCAGAGAGAGAGCAGAAAAAAAAAGGGGTGCGGCACATCCCATTCAGGCACGCAAAGCCCGAATGACTCATCCGAGCATATACTCGCACAGAGAACAGACAGACAGCGACCCAAGCGCATGAGCACACGCACCTATACACGAACATGAACGCGTGCTTCCTCGTTCTACTTGCGTGTTTCGACTTCAACTCTTCTCCTCGATTCCCACACAGGGCGGTTGCATCAAGAGCGACAACAGCCACTAATAGCTTTGCTTGAGAGAGGGGAAAGAGAAGTTGCGAAGGACTGCATTGAACCCTCGATAACATGCGCCAAGAAAAATGCGAGTGGCAACTTCGCCTCCCAGCGTGGCCGTTTCTCTGCCATGCAGCATGAGTCAAACACCATTCTACCCCCTCCGGCCTGTCACGGGCCCCCATCGGCGTGGTGCGAAGCAGCTGCAGACACGCGGTAGAGCAGTGCACCGACTCGGTTATGAGAGAACCGCATTGGCCTCAAACTCTGCACACACCCCGCCTCGCAGGCCGCCTCGCAACTGATCCCATTGCGTCTTTCGCCACCTGCTGCATCCCTCGCCGTGGCCGGGTGGGGATTCGCTCGGGTCACGCCAACACCCTGCACATCATGTGGATGGCACAAGCGTGCTCAAGGACGCAGGTCGCCCTGAAGCAACGCTATACAGAACATCGCCACCGACAGCAGCAGCGATACATCGCTCTGGCCTCCCTCTATGTCATAGGTGCGTGGCCTTGTCAGCACCAGAGGTGGTTCCGCATTTTTGGCAGGGATAGAGGGGGTGCTGCTTGGCCTCTCCCCACACATAGAGTGAGGGCACTGTATCCTGAGATACCACACGCTAAAGTGTCCCCAGCCCTCAGAGACGTCGGTGGTGAAGAGCTTGAAAGAGTGGACCCAGCCACAAAAAAGGGATAGCAAGAGAAAGATGTCGAACGAGAGGCATGATGATGCATACGAGCACATGCTCCTAGCTTGGCCTAGCAGGCGAGTGTCCTATTTTCGTGGAAGAGTATACCGACCTGGCAGCCCTCCACTCGCGACCTCGATACCTCCCTGGAGCTGGCAAAGCGATCAGTGAGAATCCTGTTGTTTTCAAGTTCTCATCGGGTAACACTACCTACGAATAGGTAGACCTGCGCATTTCTCGCTCTTCCGTCACCCAAGGATCCCCTGTCGTGGTGGGCTATCAAGTGGCCGGGTGGAGGAAAAGTGTAACGCTTACAATGGCTGGCTTCCTCGAGATCTGACATGAATGAAAGTACCGAATGAGGTAAGGAAAAAAAATGGTTCGTGAAGCATATCATTGGAATGGCGGAGAATACGTTGACTGGCCACTCCATCATATCGTTTTTCGATCATCCCTCCCTGTTTCTCGCCAAATGCTTACAAAACAAAAACAAAAACAAGAAAAATGATAGACGGAAGAGTAAATCGCACATTTTAATGCGAGAATGGTAGCTTCACTCTGCAATAGAAAGCAAGCTATGAGGATGCACGGCAATGGTCATGGTGGGGCGCACCTTGCTCGCGCACACCCCCCACACATGCCGTGAACGTCACCCATAATACGTGCGTTCGTCCCTCCCCCACGACGCTGATCATTCGTCTTTTACACTTGCGCTTTCCTGCGCCACCACCACCACCACCACCACCCTCTTTCGACCACATTTTGCTTTACTGTTTGCATTTGTTTAGGTCCACCTGCGCAACGAGTAGGCGACCGTAAAAAAAAAGGTGCTTTAATGTCAGGAAACAAAAGTTAAAGTGAGCGCATCGAAAAAAAGAAAAGCACAGAAAAAAATTTCTACTCGCTTCCCTTCCACGTCTGAGTGCCCATGTAAATAAAGATGTCCGCTCCAGCTGAAGCGTCCTCGTAAGAACACATCCGCGTCTGCACACACACACACAGACACCAAACGCTGGCAAGACAACGCGCTTCTGTAAAAATCGGAATGGGGTACAGCATGCGCAAGAGAAGAAAAAATATACAGCAAAATACGCTGTAGCAGACACAAGAGAGAAAAACTGTGGCTTCTCTCCTTCTCCGAGGTCCTTCCCCGCCCCTCACACACACGTTCCTCTTCAGTGTTCCCCTCTAAGAATTCGTCGCGGTGTGAAGTGCACATGGGCGTCTCTCGCTAAGGAGAGTGGGGTGAAGGTAGCCGAGGGAGAGCACTGTCAGCGACCATTTATGAGTTACCCCCCTCCGCGCCCGCACTACAGCTTCGCTTCGAGGCTACTACTTTGTCTGCGTTGCGTTGGACCAGTAAAGTGCGAAGAGGCAGCGCACACCAGAGGCCCGGCACTCGTCGCATGAACTGAGCGCGCGTCAGACTCAGCTCGTGGAGGAAAACACTGGCATGCGATCCCCAATCACGCCGTCAACCTGCATCTTGGCCGCCTGCACGTAGGCAAAGTAGAGGTAGCTGTTCATGTCGCCCCACGTCCACACTTTCAGCCGTCGGTGGTGCATCTCGGCGACCATAGCACGTCCATAAGCACCAAAGGACGACGGCACGGTGGGTGGAGCATGCTGTGGGTCATCAGCGTGGAAGAGCTCTGCCGTTACGGGGCCGCGTTCGGCCGAACCGTGCAGCGGCGCCTCAGGAATATTCGGCAGCACCGCCTCATCCTCTGGCGACAGCAGCGTCCCGGCGTTCACCGAAACACCTGCGAGGTGCTGCGCAGAGGCGAACTGGATGGCGCCCTCCACGTAAAAGGAGCGGTAGTCCTTCAAGTCGCGCATCTCCTTCGTGTCGCTGAGGAAGAGGACATCGTAGCGACTCTGCTTCAGGGCCAGCGCAAGGCACACGTTGGGGTCGAAGCTGCTAAAGGTGATCTTGCGGCCGTTGTCCGCAAACTCGAAGACGACCCGCAGGATGGCGTCCACAAACCCGTTCACCTCAAACGCGTCGTTCTGCAGGAAGAGATTCGAGTCGACGAGCGGCTGGAAAGGGTATTTCACCTCTATGTTGAAGTGCAGGGACGGTGGTGTCTGCTCCAGCACCTCCCGGAGCGAGGGCACACCGTTAGGAAAGTCCTCCACCCCCATCAGAGAGCTCTTGACGGTCCGCGCTGAGACACCACCGCACACGCTGTCCTGTGTGGACGACGAGGAGCCCCTCAGCGCCTTGGGCTGGCAATTGCGCGCCCATGACAGCAGACTATCCCAGTGGTGTATCAGTAGGTCTTTGGTGGGAAATACGCGGTCGACGGACTTGCAACACTGCACGTGCAGGTCACGCAGCCGCGTATAGTTCAACTTGTGCACCGCGGCACGCACCGGTGTGTACTCTGCCTTCCCCGGACACGCACGTACGCCCTCTCGCTTCAGCGCCATCAGCTCAATCAGGGGGTCGTGGATCACGACCGGCACGCGGTCCTTGGAGAGCATGACGTCAAACTCGATCATCTCGCATTTTCGGGCGTGCGCGGCTTGGAATGATGGTATGGTGTTCTCGCTGCACTTTATGACGAGCGGTGCGCCACCAGAGGCGGATGGCGAGCGCGCGTACGTCTTTCCCAACCCGCGGTGACCAATCAAGGTGGGGACAGTGAGCCACGCAAACGTCTCCGAGGATCGCACAATCTCCAGCGGGCCGTGCTGCCCAGATCCCTCAAATGGAAACACTAGCAGGTACTGCACGTACAGTTTCATCCACAGTGGCGTAACGTCCACCGGCGCACCCGCGGGTGCAGGGCAGTAGACTGGCAAGAGTACGGTGCCGCTCGTGCTGGAACGCAGCATGCCAGAGAAGAGCACGGTATTGCCTTGAAGAGAAACTTCTGTGCCGTCCGCTATGTACGGAACCTTGACAGTCATCTCGATCGCGAACTCCTCCAACTCGCGAAGGTTGAGGAGGCACGTCCACACGTGCTGCGTACGCGCCGTCACAAGCGGCACTCTTCCGGTGCTGTCCACGTTGCCCGTCTGGGGCAGAACAGGCTTGATCGTCTGCAACGGTCGCACACACCAGCCCTTGGCCAGGAAACCAGCGGACGGCGACGTGGCCCCGCTGCGTGCCGAGCGCCGCGAGCTCTCGACGTGAGAATGGTGATGGCTACTGTGAGAGGAGTTCATCGTACATACCGACGATGTTGAAGACATTGCGGGGCTCGATGCTCTATAGCTGTCCCGACCGCCGTTGCTTGCTGCAGCCGCAGAGCTACGCCTCATGCGCATCTCATTCAGCTGCTGCTCCAACAACGCGGGTATGGGCAGGTTGGAACGACACCAGCAGCTGCCTTCTACCGGAATCGGCCGCACGCCTGTGATTTGGCAGACAGTGGTCGACGGTACCCCGTCAGGGGTCTCGCGCATGCGCCGACGCATTACCTCGCTCTGATGCGACATCAGCTCTGACTGCCACGCGGCCTGGTCGAACGGTTTGGTGGGGTCGTTGGCGTAGAAGGTGAGAGACAGCAACGGGCCTGGATTGCCGACGGTTGCGCACTCACCGCCGTCAGGGCCGCATTCACAGAAGGGCGGGATGCTGTCGCTCGCTGAGCCGATGCTAGCGTCTGCGTCAGCTTCGGATGCCGGAAAAGCCATGCCAGATGATACCATCACAGGCACCGGGAGAGAGGGGCGTGGCGGCAGTGCAGGCAAGTTGTACAGCAAGGCGAACTGCTCACCAGTGGAACCGAAGCAGACGGGTGCGATCGCAGCATCATTTCTCCCACTGTGACCCAGAGGATTACTGTCGACTGTGAGACTGGCATCGCGGTGCCGGCGCACATCGAGCACTGCCAGCCATTGGGGTGCCTCTCCGCTGCCCTCCGTAAGCGCGTCCTTTTCGTGCTCGAATGGCGTGATGCAGAGAGACGAAGGCTGGCTGTACCGCTGATCCACCCCGGCAATCACAGTCCCAGGAGTGGCACAGATGCTCGACTCTGGGGTGCTCGGCACGCGAAAGAACGCATCCTCCAGAATGACCAGCCGGCACGGCATGGAGATGGGCTCTGCGGCGGACTGCTGATTACGTAACCCGTCCATCTCCTGACTTGTGAGACGCACCTGGGCCACGTAATGCTCCACGGAAGACTGTTGACCATCATCGCAGTGGTGGGGTAGGTGCAAGAGGTAAGGAACGCGTACGCATGGGGCACGCTGGCACTGACAACATTCGAGTGCCACAGGCCACTTCAGCCCCCATGCCCCCATACTTTCCCCTCCACCCACCAGACCAAATCGCAGCTCTGAGGAGGAGGAGGCCACAAGCGGCTGCGCGCTTCGAGCGCACTCTCGCACAAAGAAAGCCTCCAGCATCTGACTTGAGAGGCCGTAGACACACACGTTCATCAGTGGCATGGCGAACGCGTGCTGATCTCTTTTTACGGCTGTTTTGTTTTGTTTTGATTATTTTTTTTTTCAGAACTCAACAAGAGACAAGCAAAAAGTCGTAATAAGGACGTTTTTACTCGTGGTGGTGGGGGGGAGGGAGGGGTGCAACGGGGAACAGATAAAAGAAAGAGGAGTAAAAAAGGCAATCTTCAGCAAAAGAAGAGCAAAGCGAGAAATACGGGTAAGAATGTTCGCGTTGTGGAAGACAAGATGGCTTCCGGCTGTGCCAATGTCCGTATGTAGCGATTAGAGGATCTGCTCGAAAACGGCGAGGGGAGTGGCGGCAGGAAATAGTATTGAGGTGAGGAAGTTGTCATCGTCACGAATGCACACCCGCAGAGAACAGAGAAGGGGAAGCAGTAGCATCGCGGTCCTTACTCTGCAGTGCTTCCTATCCCGTCTCCCCCCCCCTCTGGCTTGCGTAGGAGTCAAAGAATCCGCACAAAGGACAGGAAGCGAGGAGGAGGGTGGCGGAGGCAACAGTAGCTTCTCCCTTCTGTCGCAAAACCGTTGCAGCGACACGCAAAAGATATGCGCGGCAGCGGGCACCGTCTCTCACGGTGTGGTTGACTTTCTTGCAGTCCTTGTTGCGTTTGGCCATGATGCGTATTGGCCACTTGATTACACATTCATCTCTCTTTTTTTACGTCCGAGAGCGAGAGAGTGGAGAAACACTATATAGATAATAATGTCAAGATATGTGATTCTCTTTTACTTGCCATGTCGACTCGCCTGGAAGCATCACACACTGCACTTGACCCCCTCCCTCCCTCAGTCATCCCCCTCTCCCTCTCTGTAGTACTATTTTGTGCATGATAAGTCGGGTCAAGAGAAAGAGAACGAGCGATGCTACCTTGTATGGGCCTGTCCTTGTCTTGCTCCGTAGGTGTGTGCACGTGCGTGAGCAAGCGGTGTCTGTGGGGGGAAGGTGGAGGGGGGGGGATTGAGGGAAGGAGGGAGAAGAGCGCGATTCGTAAAACAAAGATCTCGCAGGAGGGGTGTCTTGTAGATAGCTGACGATAGCGCGTGTACATTGAAGGTCAATAGACAGGCAAAAACAGGCAGAAGAGAGAGTTCAAACAAAAAAGGAAAACGTGTGCGCACAGCCTCCCTCATACACAAGCACAGAAGCGAATCGCACACATTGTGTGGGTATGGGAAGTCTATGAAAGAGAGAAGCGACGGCCCAGCTTAGCTTACAAAGAGATCGGAGAGAGAGAGGGGAGAAACAAAAAGGCGAATGGAAGCGAAAAGGTGGAGGAGGCAGAGGAGATGTTCACACCAACAGGCGAAAAGACCACACCCGTTTCTCGCTGTTGCGTTGCGTTCCGTGGTCCTTTTATCTCTGTGCGGTTTCTCTGCGGGATGCTACCGTCATCACCATGAAATAATAAAAGAAAAAAAGAAATAAACGAAAGAAAAAGGAAGCCAAGACATATGTGTATGCTTGAGAGAGAAAACGAAAGAACACAAACGAATATGCTAGCAAAGGAGAAAGGGGAGGGGGCACAGAGAAGAAAAGATGAAAGAAGAATACGGCACACACGCGCAGCGCCGTCCTCTTTTTCGTTTTTTTTCCGTTTCGATGCCTTTGTTGTCTTGCTTTGCTGTTTGTCTGTTTCCGTACTGCTTCGGAGGGAGTGTTTGTGTGAGGGCGTGCGCAGGCAGTGAGGGAGAGCAATTTATCTAGACGATGACGTCAACTTGGCCAATGACTTGAAGCTTTCCTTTTGCGTTCCTTCCCCGTTGCGCAGCGGTTGTCTAACCCTTCACACGTGTGGCAGCAGACATACGTGCACTACGCAACAGAAGAGGAGAACGAAGGAGCAAAGACTGTTAAAGGGCGAGAGGGGGAGGGGAAGAACAATCAAAGCAAGAAAAAAAAGAGGCATAAGGGGTGAGTCAATAACTGCGCCTCGGCTTCGTGAAGGAAAGTGAGGGGGAGGGACGGAGGGGGGAAGGTGAATGGAAACGGGAAGCGGAAAAAAGAATAATAATTATAGCAATTACTGGCACAGAGACGCTGATGCAATGAATACGCTGAAGGGGGAAAAGAGAGAGGCTTCCGCAGACGCATACACAGCACCCAATCACATGAATGCCGCTGTTTTTTTTCCTTTCTTTTCGGTAGTCCGCGGTAACGCGTTGCCACCGTCTGCATTCCCTTCGCCCCCTCTCCACTCACTCTCCAGAAACCCTTCGTTATGCTCAAGTCAATAGGGAACATATTATCAACGGTCCACAAGCGCATGTCAAGTACACGCACTCATGAAAAAAAAAGAAAATGAACGCAGGGGAGTGGCGCACGCACGCATACACACACATAGGCGCAGACGTACGCTCAGAGGGGAAAGGGCAAGAACAGTATGTCGCACTACACTGCGCTTGAAACACACAGCTCACTTGCCCGCTGTCTTCTTTTTTTTGTCTGTGCTCACACAGGAACGCTTCTGATCGCGGGCAAAGTGGCGACTGTGTTGGAGGGAAGCCAATGGGGAAGGGGGGAGGGAAGCTGCTGCAGTGAGTGTAGTAAACAGAAAAAATATATATGTTTGAAAACGTTAGTGCCAACAAAGAACGCGCTGCGTAGCTAGCACACAAAGGCAAAAAGGGGGGTAAATATATATATATATATACGTATCTACCCCGACGTCTGACACGTTTCCATCGCACATCATCCCCCCTCTTCCTCACGCCCCCCCCCAGTGCCACGCGGCGTTGTTGAACGCTTCCTCTTCCTTAAGGGTGAAATGACGCCGTAGGCCTCTCTTACTCTTCAAACCTACAGAGTAGTCTGTAGAAAGTGCAAAGGAGAAAGGGAGGGGGAAGAAGAAACGAGGGAGGTGCGTATGCGTGCGCGCAACGACTGTGTGCTGTGCACAGAAAGCGTGACCTACGAGGGGTGACTTCACAGTGAAGATCGAAAAAGGCGAAAAAAGGGCAAGAAAAACATTCGAAAAGTGTCAACCAATTAAGAAAAGCAAAAACACGCACGCACACATCTACAGTTACGCGCACTGCCGCCCCTCCCCTCCCCCCCCACCACCACCGTCCATACGCACATACTCTCGGTCAAGTACGTGGAGCTGAAGAGAAAACGCTCAGATAATGGTCAAAAAGAGGTTCTGGTCCCGTCGCTACAGACTCAGCTGCGCCCCTGTTGGTTGCTTCTCGCGCTTAGATGCCCTCCTTGGAGTCATTCGCCGCCCCCTCCCTCTCATTATTGAGCTGGTTTCCCTCCCCCATCGTCGCGTGCATGCGCACGTACTGCTGACGCTGGCGGCGCCTTGCGCACATGCATATTGCGGCTGTGGCTGCCACAGCGATGATGGCGCCAGCGCAGAAGGTTGCCAGTGACACGCCCGCAACAGCGCTGCCACTGAGGCCGCTAGGGTCACGCAGCGTAGGCTTCTTGTCGGCGTCCACAGCGGCATCACCACTACTTTCCTCGCTGGTGTTGCCTCTCAGGCAACTTTCCTTGGAGCAGACGCACTGCATGCTCACGCTGTTGAGGGTTTCGCCCATCCCGCACGCAAACTGCGGGCACGCAGAGCGGTAGAACTGGCACGTGCTGGGGACCAGGGCTGTAGGAGGGGTGCCGTAGGCGACCGGCTCAGAGGGGCAGTCGGCGATGTCGATGGAGACCTGATCAAGGTAGCAGTAGCCGCGCGCGTCCGCCGGCTCTGACCACTTCACGAACCGCTTGAAGTCAGCGAACGGGCAAATGTTCCCCTCCGCCTTGTAGGCGATGCCGAGGGCGTCGATGCACTGCATCTGCCACTTCGAGTCCCACCCAAAATCGAACTTTGTGTCAGGGCTCTGACCAGGGTTGCCACGCAGGATGCGAACGTAGTGCGCCCCGGTCGACTTGTTCTGTAGCAGCTCCGCCACGAGCACCTGGGCAAAAGGCGGCATCATACCATCCGGAGTGCGGTCACCGAGCGTACCCCACACTGGGCCAAGCGAGGTGTCGTGAGCGCTGTAGTGCATCAACTTGTACGCGTTCGAGCCCTCAATCACTCCCTCCATGTTCGTCACCATCTGCTGAACGAACGGCTGTCCGCGGCCGCCCTGCTTGAACATGAGCGGGTCGCTGTGGTTATAGTGGTACTCGTAGTCGAACAGGACAGTCGTGACGCGCTTCAGCTTCTCGAAGTTGGCCTCCAGCAGCGGGTACTGGGATAGCTCACCAATGGCCTTCTTCGCGGCAGCAATATCAAAAAGTGTGCGCACGCAGTCGGAGCGAGTCTCGTAGTCGCTGCAGTAGCCCTCCTGGTAGATCTCTGCGCCAATCTTCGTGATCTCTGTCCAGTCGGGAAAAAGCTCATCCGTCAGCGGGTTGCACACGGTGCGTAGCAGTGCCTTGTTGTTGGAATAGAAGAACTTGAGCCACGGCTGCGTGTTGCTGTTCAGCAGCACATCGATCGGCTCCGGCACGGTGTGGATAGCAGCATAGAGGCTGCTCATGTTGGGGAAGAAGCCACGCAGGAAGGCCTCCGCACTTTGCAGGGTACGCAGAACGTCGGTGGAGCGACTGTAAGACACATCCAGGTCGTAGTTTGGCGACTCGAACATCGGCGAGCTCACCACGGATGGATCAGTGTTGTAGCGGGTGCGCAGAAAGCCACCAACCTTGAGCAACATCTCAAAACCCGCCCACGAGAGGTACCCACACGGAGACTCGGTGCAAATCTCCGTCGTGTTTTCACGTGGCAGGCCGGAACGGGCACCATGGCGATGCAGCACATTCACCTGGAGCACCTTGAGGATGTCTGCCTCATCCGAGGCCCCATATCTCGCAATGGTGCTCTGCGCATGGGCAATAGAGATGCCGCATGCAATCAGCACCGCCGCCAGAACGGCTCCCCAACCAAGTCTGGGAAAACAAGCCATCGTGGATAGCTGCGGCCTCAAGTGGGCAAAACTGGAGTGGGATGCTCAGGCGAAGCTGCGTGCGTTCCTTCTCCACTGGGTAAGCAAGATAGCGGAAAGGTGAAGAGAGATGCGTCGCCGCTCGAGCACACACACACACACACACACACAGGGAGACCAGAGACCTGGTACGAAATACGAGAACGAAAGAGAACGGGAAAGTGAGGAGAGGTCCAAGACTAGTGGGCGGGGGCGGGCGGGAATGCGGAGATGAAGAGCGAGAGAAGGAGAGATGAAGGTGAAGCCCACACTGCTCGTACGGCGGCTCCATTTCGGGAAGGATACGAGGGGGTGAAGCGAACCAGGCAAAGAAAGAGGGTTCGGTGCAGTGGATGTGGGCAAAGGCACGCCACGTGCGATGGTGCGATTTTTTGTGCGTGAGCGTGAGGGGAGTGAGAAACGAAAAGGAGAGAAGAAAGGAGACAAGAGTCAGAGCAAAGCGCGCAGCACGATGCAGTGGGGAAGGGGGAAAATATGAGCGCGTTGAGGCGAGAGTAGAGCGACTTAGACCCGGGCATACGCGCACACAGCTGAGAAGGACGATGGCGCCGCTCTTTCGTTCCCGTTTCTGCATTACCAGGGAGCATAAATGCGGGGGATGTGGTGCGACGAGATACCGACGCCGCTCGTCCTTGTGGCACATCGCCTTTCCTTGTACTGTAACGCGAGAAGGAGAAGCGCGTGCGACGGGCCGTGGTCCACTTCGATAGGCCAAAGGGGACGCTGCGACTTCGCCATTGGACCTCACTGGTGGCGTATGCCAGCATAGGACGGACACAGTAGTTGTCTCTCCTTGTCGCGGCAATACAGCACCTGTGAAGAGCGGCAGCGCCAGTGGTGTCGCTTCCAAGCTCAACTGCAAGAAACCAGCCCGCCAGAACCCTTCATTTTGATTTGGCATAAGTGTTTGTCCTAAGTCTGTGCCTTTGGGAGGGAGGGGATCCAAGCAGCAACCTCCCTGTCGTTCAAAGGGCGGGACCCATAGACGCACACGCACACGTGCGACAAGAGTAGTCATCCAAAGCGAGACAGAGGGGAAGCAAAGAAGATCCAGTGCACTGTCGCTGGCCTCATCATCTCCCCTCCCCTCGCCCCCTCAGACCACGACAGCCGAGAGATGATCGACAAAATACTCAGTAACGAATATACATGCGTCTGTTCAGTCAGCTTGGTTTACATCGCGTGTGAAGAGAGACACCGTATATGCAAACATACGCACGTATGTGCAGCGACAGCCACCTCTGCTCACTCACCCGCCCTACCACCACCACCACCAAGACACATGAGGGGTCGCAGGTCCTTACGGACAGCCTGGAGACGCTACATCACAAGAACATAGGAAGGCAGCGGTATCACAGCACCGTGAGTGGAGTTCACTTGCAATATGGAGGTTCCGCTAGACTCGGCAGACAACGGCTCGTCCATGCTGCCGTGGGTGGGACTTCCCCTCACCTCGTGCACATCAGAGGAGCTGTCCGCCCGCACCTCCAACGCCACAACTGCCGGGCTCCCGCTCTGGATGAGCATGCTAGTAACAATACCATCACGGCCTACGCCTCCGGCATTGGCACTCGAGAAAGTCATGAGCAGAGATGTTGGGTACGCACTGACGAGAGTGTCGCTGACGCGCAAGATCGCCTTTTCTATACCCTTGTTTACGTGAGAGAACCTCGGGACGGTGTCGCTGCTGATGCGGCTGTCGGCAGTGTTGCACTGCCCCGCAGCCGGTGCGGTGGTGACTACGCGGGTACACGACGAAGAGTCACCTTCGCCTGAGATGGAGCAAGACGTGCGGTGATTGATTCGTACATACGGTAGCTGTAGCGCATCAGAAGTGCCCTCCCCGGCGCCGTGGGAGGGGTCCGCACTGAAAGCCTGCTGCTCATTTCCCACCCATGTTGGTGGTGCTGACAGGGCACCAGTGGCTGCGTCAACATTCGGCCCCATGCTGAGCAGGGTCGCAGCCCAGTGAACAGGCTGAAAGACATAGGCTTCGGCTTTGTTGCGCAGAATCGGCCGACCCAGTACCCCGCATCCATCAATGCGCGCCGCCGTCGTGGCCACGTCGGCCCGGTTCACGCCACGCGTCAGTGGGACCCCGCATGAAAGCCACACTCCGGGGTTCGTTGTCTCCAGCAGCGTCCACGAGACACAGCAGTAGACGCGCACTACTCTAACACTTGAGTTCGACGACTCGAGCTCATGGGAGTGGGCACCGTACTTGATTGCTGCAGCGAAGGCTGCACCGCTGTCGCGGTCGTCGTCGTCCGTGATGGCATGCGGCTTTGCATTGTCTTGCAGACGTGGCACTTGCAACGGGTAGTAGGTGCTCTCCGTAGAGGCGTAGGGCGCCCGCAGCGTCGCGTAGGCCTTGGCGTCCAGCTGCCGGTGACCTTTTGTGGTCGCCGCAGCGTGATCCTGCGCCATGGATGCCTCATACTCTTCCTTTTTAGTTAGTGGCACCGTGGTGGGACAGCTGACTCGCCTTGTGTGTCCCAGACCCAACTGGCCACATGTGTTGTCCCCAAAGGCGTAAAGCAGCCCGTTGCGGAGCAGCACGAAGCTGTGTGCGTCTGCGGCAGCCACCTGTACCATATCTATCCCGAACAGCAGCGTAATAGCGCGAAATGTGGACTGCACGAGCACCGGGCGCGATCCGCCAAGCTGGCCGTGCGCACTGGTGCCACACGCATAGACGCAGCGTCCAGACTGAGTGAGCATGAGCGTGTGGTGCGCACCGCACGCAACCTGCTTAATGTGCCGATCAGCCGGAGGTGGCACGTGCCGCCATGAAGCGGCCGAGTCACCACTCGGCGTGCTCTTTGCAGCAGCAGTGGGCGATCGGGTGCAGCAAGCGAGGGATGACGGTAGAGGTGCCAAGTCGATTGCAACCCGGTAATCCTTCAGACTGCTCAGCGGTGTATCGGTGTCCTCTTTGCTAAGGTGTTCCCTGTGCGCGCCGTCCGTCAGTGCACCCTCTCCGAATCCGGCAATCCGCCTGGGCGCGCTCAGCACTGGTTCCCTCGCGCCGCCAACGTTCTGCTCATCAGCGATACCGTCAGCGGCATCGTTGGACGACCACACAGAGCCGTCCCCGAGCTGGCCGTACATGTTGTCGTAGCCACAGCTGTAAACAGCCCCTGAAACAGTGCAGTACACAATGTGCGCCTCTCCAGCTGCGACATCGACAACAGCCTCCCCGCCGCTCTCCAGCACCGAGACGTGTGCCTTGCTTGCTGCACCGTCCGCGGCAAAATGTGAGAGAAGCAGCAGCACACCATCGCTGCGGAGCAAAACAGAGTAGACGGCTTTGCAGAATGCTACCTTTTCGATCTTGCACAGCGGCATCCACGAGGCCGTGGGTGATGGTGACGCTTCCAAGAATGGACGCAAAGCATCCGCAACGGGCTTCGCAGAGTCAGCAAGCGAGTACAGGGCCGCCTGCGTTGGCGTCGCAGCCGCTGTCGGTACAACGGCGAACATGACCCGTACCGCGTGTCTAGTGATTCAAGTACAGAAGAAAAAATAGAGAGGAATTCCCAAAGGAGATGCGGGGAGAAAGGAAGGGATAGACGAGCTGCAGAGTCTTGTTGCCAATGCTCCTCCGCTATCGGTGCAGCGCACCTATCAATCCGTCGTGTTTTGTATGAGCTCTTGTCGAATACGTGAATGTGTGCGTGTGTGTGTGTGTGCACTCAGGGTTGCAAGAAAGGAAAAGAAACACGACGCTGTTGGCCTGATGGGGTAGAGAAAAGGGAAACAAGATCGCTCACGACGACGAGCCGCCCTGACAACAGCGAACGCGCTCTGGCCGTGTAGGAGCAGTCGTTAGTGTGCTCGTGGAGACCCGTGCGCTTTGCAGAGAAAGGAAATCGTGGCATTGAGGAGTCGGAGATAGTGCGTATGAAAAGCCAATGTTGTCGATTACACCGCAGCAGAAGAGCCCCGTGCGCTGCGTGCATGAGAGAGAAAGACCAGCATCTCTTGAAATCTGCGCTTCCACGGAAGACGACTAGGGCAGGTGGGGGGGGAGATGACAAGGTTCCGTTCTCGCTCTTCTTTCAGTTGCCCCTCACAACCCCCACAAACGACTGGTTACGAATGTGAGGTGGAGCGCCCGCCGCCATGGACATGCAAAAGCGTTGCACTATATAGAGATACGGTGGACATACATAGGTGTGTATCATCGCTGACGCACTTATTAAAATTTAATGAGTTCGATAGGGTGAAGAGTGAGAGCTGTTGTCCTCGCTCCCCCTCAGGGGTGGCTGATGTGCACGTTTCCGCGCACACATAGGATGGAACGAAGCAGATGAAGGCGGAGCAGGCGCACAAAGCATGATCCCACCCCATCCCTCCCTCCTTCCTTCTCCGGGGTGCACATACACGTATAGAGAACGCTACCTGTCTCACGGAGGAGAAGAGGATACGTTGTACTGAAGGGGTATAAAAGGGAAAGTAAAGAGCGCTGCGAGTTCGTGACACAACACACAGCACACACACAGAGTCATCCTCGCCCACACCGTGAATCGAAACCGCCGCTGAACCGGGTTGCTGTCCCACGGGAGGAGCGGAGAGGGCAATCACTCATCAGCAGCCGTCACCTCCAGAAAGAAGAATAACGACATCGTCTCCTGAGAATAGGCAGCGCCGCCCTCGCCCACTCCTGTCTCCATCACGAGACGCCAAATGCGGTACTCCATCATTACCACCACAGTCGCGTACGGTCAACCCCTAAACGCTCTCAACTCGCCGTCACTACACATCATCGCTGTCCTCCGCGCCCTCTCCTCTTGATCCTCCTCCTCTGCACACACACACGCAGAGATAGATAGACACATACACGCACGCTAGCATACAAAAGTCGGCATCAGGAAGAAGAAAAACAGGATGTTACCCTCCTCATCTTTGTCTTCTCTGGCAGCCTGTGGGCACGTTGCTGATGTCACCCCGGCACAAGGTAAAGGAGGGACAGTAGCGAGGAAAGAGAACGGCACGCGTGCTGCCCTCACTCACCCACGCACAACCAGCAACACCACACAAGCGCCAAGTGTGCTACGACCATGGGAAAAGGCAAGTCGAACTAAGGAAAAGAGAACACGTCAAAGGCGGACGCCTCACGGCTACTCGGGGCGGCGACCACCTGCCTCGTACACCTTGAGCAGCCTCATAACGTCACCAACCAGAAAGAAGGAGCCGCACACGAACACCTGCGCCGGCTTTGAGGCGTCCTCGTTATCGCTGGCGGCCGGCAGAACGAGGTCAAGGATGTCCTCCAGCGCGGAGAAGGAGCGGGCACAAGGGAGGCAAGTCACCTCACGGTACATGTTGCGCCAGTGTTCGGTCGTGGCCACCATCTTTTCCCTCAGCTCACTCACCCTTCCGTCCGCATCACTGGGGTCGGCCGAGTGCGACGTCATGCGCGGGTTCGACACCTGTGCAATGATCACCTTGCAGAAGTGGGGCACGTAAGGCATGAAGGCTTTGAGAACACGCTTCGGATCGCGAGAGGTGTAGAAGACAAGCACGCGGCGCGGCGCCGGGTCCCTGGTGTGGGCGGCGCTGACGTCCAGGAACCACTGCGTAGCACTGGAGATACTCTCAACGGTGTGCGCACCGTCGAGGTAGAAGGTGATGTTTGCGCCATCGTCGACCGCAGCGATCTGTGACCGGCCGGCGTAGGTCATGGACTGCAGCACGCTCTTCTCCACCTCGTCCAGTGGCAAGATGGGGGGAATGTTCGCAATACGTCGCGCCGCCATCAGCGCCAGCTTGCTGTCCTCTATGGCATGTACGCCACCGATAGCGAGCTTCGGCCAGCTGTGAATCGGCAGCATGTTCCGATCCAGCAGCACAAGCGGCGTGCCAATTTTTCGAGCGTGCTTCTCCAGTACTGGGCGCGTCTCTGGATGGTCCACCTGTGGTGCCGCAAAGCAGACCACGCCTGGCTTCATGATGCCAGCCTTCTCCGAAGCGATCTCCTGGATGGTATTGCCCAAGATTTCCATGTGGTCGTAGCCGAGGGACGTGATGATGCTTACCTCGGACGGGATTGTGTTGGTAGAGTCGATCCGGCCGCCGATGCCCGCCTCCATTACCGCCACCTCTACGCCCTCCTGCTCGAAGATATACAAGGAAAGGAGAAAGATAAAGCGAAAGAAGTTTGCTCGCGACGGTGAGGCGATGTCGCGGTCCAGTTGGCTGTCTGAGTACTGTAGCGCCTCGTACTTGTCCAGGAACTCGAAGAAATACTGCGCGTATGTGTTCTCGTCCAGCAGCCGGCCGTCTACCACCGTCCGCTCACGCAAGTCTGTGAGGTGAGGGGAGGTGAAGAGGCCCACCTTGAAACCATACGCCTGCAGAAGGGCAGCAGTGTACGCGGAGGTGGTCCCCTTGCCCTTCGTGCCGGCAACGTGGACAAAGCGAATCCGCTCGAGTATGGGGGCAAACCCGAGCCGGTCAATAAAGCGCTTTGTCGTCTCGAAGCCGTCTGGGCACCTGTTCGGCCGCCGCCCCGTCATCCTCACGACAACCTCCATCGCATCCTTGAAGGACCGGTGGCGGCGCTTGGACACACCGGCAGTGGCGGAGGTGGTACCTTCACCTGCGCAGCCGTCCTCACCCAAGTTGTGCGCCACTACCCGTGACCGCGCGTGCTGCGGCGGTTGCGGCGGTGGGCTCGCCCTGCCTCCAGAGTCCGAAGCAAGCACGCCAGGATGGAGTGTCGACACAGGCATCCTGCTAATGTGCAGCGCACTGGAGGAGCACGCACAGGCGCCAAAATGAAACGTGCAAAAGAGGTGCGAGCCTGGCGATCGAGTCACACAAGAGACGGACGAGAGCGCAATGGATGCACTCAAGCTGTGTCGCGAGACGTGAAGCTTCGTCGCCGGGGCAACGGTGGCAGCGGTGACCGCAGCAGCAGACTCAACAACGCAGCCAAAGAGTAGCGGAAACGCCTTCAAACAGCCGGCACCACGTAAGGTGGGACGTGCGTGTCTCGCACAGCTGAGAAGGAAGAGAGAGGAGCGAGAGCGAAGATTAACTAAACACTGGCGCATGGCACAGACACGCAGGGATGGTTGCTGCTTGTGCTTGACCGTCCTTCTAACTCCTGTGAACAATGATAAGCGGGCTGCACCTCTTTTTTGTGCGTCCTCGAGTACACCGCACACACACGCACAGCGACTGCTGGGCGTGGGGGGGGGCGGAAGAAGATAAAAACGAAAGACAAGCGAAGAAAAAGCGACAATTGCCAAAGGGCAATGCGTAGCAGCGGTCGAGGAAGAGGAGAAGAGAGAGCTACAATATAAATATATAAATATAAATGAAGGCAATCCGCAAGTAGACGTCGCTGAAAGCGGAGAGAAAGATGCGAGAGATGTGAAGCGGCGGTAGAAGAGGAAGCGTGAAACCATGAGCGCAGCCGTCTCCTTCGCCGACGTGAGAGATAAGAGAACAAGGAAGGGAGGGAAGGTGTGAAGAGAACAGGCTGTGTCACCAGCGGCACACACGCATCGCCCGGTAATCCAAAATACGGTGAGGCGTGCGCGACTGAGCCGCACGGCGCAGAAGAGGCCTGGACAGAAGGGCCGCGCCACAGCTTGGCTTCGCCTCCGCCCCCCGGTAAGGCGCTACTTTGGGGCTGGAGACGCTTAGGAAGCTCTGAAGTCAGACGGTAGACTTCCTCCCAACTACTGGCCGTCTTCCAAGCGAGGAGCCGGAGATGGTTCGCCAAAGGTGCGACGTAGCGGCGAAAGGGTAGCAAGTCGGACTGCGACATCGGCCGTGCTGGATGCAGCAGGAAGAGAGCCCCTTCGGTACGTATTGCCGTGTCGACGAGCGCCCGTTCGCGATGGGGCCCCCCACCCCCTCAGTTGGCGAGGCACATGGATCCAACGGCGTGCGTGTGTGTGTGTGTGTGTTATCCGTTTGTTCAGCTCCCATGCGACGGGCACATGCAGCTATGATAAGCAGTACCTCTTTCGCAGACATCGACAATGATGGGACAAGGACGAGGACACACCTACATACACGGAGTTGGAAGCAGCAGCACTCAAAGCGAGACAGAGAAAGGGTGCAGCAACACACGTGAGGCATGGCACAACAGCAAAACAGGAAACAGTATTATCCCAGACATCGTTGCTGCGGTGGTGACTATCCCTCTTTTGTGTTCTCCTTCCAGGTCTACCTCTCTCGCCGCCTCCTAGCGGATGCGTTTGGTGCTGACGCGCTGCCCATCGTCGTACACCTCATCCACGTGCACGACGCAGACCTCAAAGCCACAGCGATGCAGGAGGTCGTTCACGGCGATCTGCGTCGTGCTCAATAAATCGCTGGGGCTCTTTACCTCCATCAGGCAGAAAGAGGTGCGCCGTACAGCAGAGCCACCCTCCACTGAGGGCTGAACGGCCGCATTGCTACAGTCACCACCGCCGCTGCCGCCAGTGCGCCAGAAGACCAAGTCGGGGAAGCCAGAAAACGCCAGTGGCACACCTTCCGTGACTGGACTGAGGTAAAGACACCGCANAAGCCGCCAAAGAGGCTCGAGGGGGATGGCACGTAGAATGTCGAGCAACGGCAGCGACCCAACTGGCACCTTCCATGCCTCTGGAACGGCAAGCGTTGGGGCGCGGGAGGAGAGTGATGCGTCCGCGCTGTCCTTCACCGACTCTACCCTTTGCGCCTCTGCGTTCCGCTCCTGCCCCACCTGCCCAAGCGTAAGTGACGACGTCTCGGACTCAGTGGAGAGCAGTGGCGTTGCTGGCAAGGAAGACGCAATCAGCACCAAGTCTCCTTCATTGGTCCCGCGGAAGTCCTCCTCCATCTTTGAGGTGTAGCTGTGGCGATGTAGGTCACAGCCGTCCTCATCTCGACTGCGTCGACGGCGTGCTCGCTCCTCATCCCTGCCGTAGCTCTTGTCATCCCCACGCTGAACTACGTGTGCTTCCTTACGCGGTGCTTCGACCCCTGCGTCTCGCCCTCGCGCCTTGAGATTGCTCGGCCTTGCCGCTTCGTCGGTGTTCCCTTCTACCTTGATGCGGGCACCGACATATGCTATCAGCTCCTCCCTCGTGCAGCGTTCCAGCTGCGCCAGGCGTGCCTCGATCAAGGCGCGTCGGCGCCATAGAAACTGAATAGGCGTGGTCAAATCGAGTGGGCCGTCCTGAAACGCAGAGAGCCAGAGCACTTCGTGGGTCGGACAGGTCTGTGGCGGAGGCTGGTCGGACTCGTGGTCGCGTGCATTGACTGGGAAGCTGGCGAACGAGGGAGACACAGAGGGAAATGCCCAGTAGCAGTCCCACAAGAGAGTTCGAGCAAGACACGCAATCCACTGGCCCTCGCAGTGCGCGCCACACCAAACAGAGGTCACCGCCGCGCTACCGGCGTTGTCTCTCCTCTCGGTTTCTTTCTTAGCGAAGTCGGTCGTCAGCGTGTCTTTGCGCTTCCGATGCTGCCGATCAGCGGCAGGATTTGCGGCCGCGGCCGTCGTCCTCGAGACGCCGTTCCATCGACCCAGATAGTGCTGAAGAACAAGCAGCTCAACAGGCAATGCAGGGCGACACTGTGGGTTGAGCACACCACTCGGTGTCGTCGACTTTGCCGCTTCCGCGGCTCCGCCTGCTGATGCGCTTGAGAGTCCAGGACCTTGACCACTAGGTTCCCGCCAAAGCATGCGATCCAGCTTATCTCGCACGCCGCCAACGTGGCGCACCGCCACGTCCACGAGACGACGCGTTGCAAACGCCAGATGCGCTGCTGGCGGAGTCCACTGACGCACTTTGCGGTGCGTCATTGCCAGCAGCCTTTCCAGTGTGAGCCGATCCTGTCGGCGGCAGTAACGGTCTCGCGCGTACTCCCACGCTGCGTGAAGCAACGCGAGCGAGTCAGCCGACGGTCTCTCTGCCGCAGATGGAGAGGTGCTGTTATCACCCGTGGCGAACGACGCAGAAGCAGCAGCAGCCCAGAGTACACGAAGCATGCGGCCGCGCCGCTGCACCTTTAGCGGCAACCCAGACTCGCTGGCCGGAGAGTGCTTGCCTGCAAGCACGTCACAGAGCGCAGCTGCTATAGAGTTGGGCATCGCATCACACGGCAACCACTTGTCATTCGTCACGTCCCCGACGCCGTTGGAGACGGCGGCGGGTACCGAGCGCGCGTCGTCGACCGTGTGGCTCGCCAACTCACGATACCCTGCCTGAGCCTCCGCCAGCACTGCGTAGGCCTCCGCGTAACGTTTTTGATTAGACATGTTCTGGGCCAGCCGCGCCAACCACTTCCCGCGCTTGTGCGGCTTGTAACGAAACGCATACGTGATTGGGGAAATGGGACAGCGAGCGGCGCTCACCGGCATGTGATGCAGCACAAAGATTGGCTCGTAGAGAAGGTGGTGCAAGCAGGCATTGGCGTCGTCGTACCGTCGCGCGCTCTGCAGGAGTGGAAACAAGAGCTCCAGGCATGCAAACCAGCGGTAAAGCGGCGTAAAAATCAGAAGATGCTCGGCGTGGCATCCTTGCTGATAAACTAGTGACTCCAGCGATGTAGTCACCGATGACGTAAACTGCTTCGACAACGGCGCTGCTTCGGAGACGACGGGGGAAACAAGTGGGTGCATGGAACCGAAGTGTGTCGCCTTACCAGAGACCAAAGAGGCGGAGGCGGAGGCGGCAGTGCGCGCATGGTGTGGATGCTGCTTCACTGCCGCCACACCCGCACGCACGGCGGCCATGACAGTGTCATACATGTGCGACACGAAGGTGCTGCTCTTTCCGCGATGGCGCTGCGCTGCGGTCACGGCGCCGTCAGTCACGTCGTACAGTTCGCGCTGAGTGGAGAGGGCCCGGCGGTATTCCTGCAGGCTGCCAGGACTAGAGAAGAGACACACATGCGGTGGAGTCGGCCACGCCTGGGTAGCCGTGCCATCCTCAGCAGCGCCAAAGTCCCAAAATGAGCGGGATGTGTGCACAATCGTATCCGTCAAATGTGAATCGCAGTCCTTCGGCTCGCCTGAAGCATCAGGGCGAGGTTGACTCTCCGTCTTGTTGCCTGCTCGTCCATTAGAGGAGATGTCTCTGTACGGCTGTCCGCATACACATGGCAATGGTGCCTTTGTCGCGTTTACTAGCCGTGGTGGCGAGCACCACCGTGGCAGAAGGGCATGCGCAACGCTCTCCTCGAAGGCCTTCGGGCCTGGGTGTGCCGCAGTAGATGGTGACGGCTCAGTCAAGCTCGGTCGCGCCTGGTGGCGAGCGGCACGGAGAGTCTGTAGAAGGAGCAGGAGCTGCGGCCGCACCATCAGCAGTGTTGGCGGAGTTGCCACCGCCATCGTGGCCGCCACTGCTTTCGCGCCTTGGCCGCTCGCCATTCCGGCGCCGTTGTTGGACGTTAACACATGGAATAGCTCCGTAATCCACGTCAGGTGCTGTCGTAGCCCTGAGTGGGGCACATAGACGGAACCGATAACACGATCCCAGCATTGCGCCACCGTGTCCGCCTCCACACTCAGAGTCGGAAAACATCGGCGAAATGGAGACCGATCAGGGGCACTGGAAAAAGCACTGGGGCAACGAACTGTACCTCGAGGGGAAGGCCTGGTGATCAACGGTGCAGAGGAGAGAGCATGTGGTGCTGTAAGAGACGGTCCGTGAGAAGGTATCATTGTATCCGTGGTGGCAGTATCAGTTGTCGCCGGCGCTGCCGGTGAGCCATCGACGGTCCTTGATGGCACCCACACGGAGTACCGCCGCTCAACAAGGTAGCGAATCATATCTCGCTTACGTCCCGGTATCACGTCGTACATACTGTTATGGCTTATCTGCCCTGGCCGCACACATGCAACGTCGTCTGTCCAGCCGCCGCTCTTTAGACGCAGCTCAGACGTTGCCTCCGCCATGATACCCCCGCCAACACTGCCATCCGTACACAAAACGTTTCCTGAAGTTCTGAGGGCGGATGCTGTGGTGGAGGCGATAGCACGGGTAGTGATGCAACCATCACCTCCTCGAGCGCGTTCATCCATTAAGGCTCGTGCTTTGCTGCAGTGACGCAACGTCGTCAGAAACGTCCGTAGCTCCGTAGCCCGCACCGCCTGTGCCACACGAATGACCGTCTCCATGCTGCTGAACGTCGACGCCGACGTGCTGACGGCAGCGGTGTGACGATGCTGCGGCCTACCTTCGTCGCAACAACTCAGAAGAAGTCGCGCCACTCGCGCCCCGTCGTAGTGCTCCAACACCGGCGATGGCGCCATCTCCGTGCAGACGAGCTCGTCGGCCGGTATCAAGGGGGTCTCCGTCAAGTCTGTGCCCGCGTCCTCCTCGGCGCCGTGCAGGCACACAGTCTCCGCACCACCACCAGCAGAGTCAAGCGAGGTCTGTTTCGTGGCCCACCAGATAACGCGCCGTTGTGTCAGCGTGTTTAGGGCAGGCTGCACGTGCAGCCAGTCTCCGTAGCGGACCTCGAGGTGGCGTGCGGTGAAGCTGTGCGCACGGCGCAAGAGAAGCCTAAGGAGCAACTCCGATTCTTCGCTGCCACTCCAAGCCCAGTCGTCGACATGCATGTTTGCGCTTGATGCTTGCTCCGCGGCAAACGGCGCTGTCGCACGCTCTCCGCCATGCTCCTCTTTAGTGTCGTCGACTGCCGTCAAGGAGAGGAGGGCCCGACACGCCCACAGATCCTCCGCGCTCAACGCGCGTCCTGCATACCGCAGCACATACCAAAGACACACGTGAAACGCATCTGTGACAAGCCACGAGTGAGGCGTAGCAGAGGCAGCCGAGGGGGCGTTAAGCGCTCCTTGGCCCGTCATCAAAGCGATGGACACAGAAACGAGTGCTCTTTCCTCGGCGTCACCCTCTCCATCGTCGTCGGACGCGTAGCCCTCTTCGTTGTCGCTGCCACCCTCAACGCCTGCGCCTTCGGCAAGTGCATCATCACTCATATCCTCATCAGAGTGTTGACCACTATGCCCGATCGTACGTGCGGCACCGCCTGCGCGACGAGACAATGATGGTTTCGCGCCGCTCTTCCGCTGGCCAGCTATTCGTCGCTTCTGCACGAGTGGCGGGGCCGCCGTTGTCGAGGTGGACGACCCTGCGGATGCCAATGCTACTGCCGGTCGCTCACGCTTTCGGGAACAGGGCACGATCGCAGGAGCAGTTGTAGATGTCGCTGCACTGTCAGCTAGATGCGCCATAGCTTCCTGTGGACTTTCTCCCCTTGCGACGGTCGCGGAAGGGCGAACACGATTTTCGAACGGTGCAGCAGCTGCGGCGGAAGAAGACAAGGCCGTCTGGCAGTCGTCCACGACCTCCACTACCATGGCACCGTCATTGACAGTCCTTGAGCGGCTCGCCCCTATACCTCTTCGAGGGTTCAAGAATGGATCCGTCGGAGTCGCGTCGGCATCAGCACTCATCGTGTCTGGCACTGAGCCCTGCTTCCTGAGGTATCCGCCGTCCCCCCTTCGGCCTGTCTCTTTGAAGGCTGCTACCACGTTGCTGTGCGCACTGGAAGGCTCGTCGCACCCTCTTGAGCACCGTGCCAGGAGAGACACACAGCCGCGCTGAATACGCCCTTAACACACTGCAGCCTCGCCGCACGTCTCGCTCGGCGGTGCGTTCGATTGAAAGAAAGGCGTTTAACGGCAGCTCCGCGTTTCGTTTTCTATCTCTGTGAACACAGAGCTTGTGTGTGTGTCTATAAGTTATGCAAAGACGGTTGGGTGTACGTGTGTATGCGTGTGTGCAA
Organism: Leishmania mexicana MHOM/GT/2001/U1103; assembly: GCF_000234665.1. Lineage (NCBI taxonomy): Eukaryota > Euglenozoa > Kinetoplastea > Trypanosomatida > Trypanosomatidae > Leishmania > Leishmania mexicana. Next base: position 1,048,262 of record NC_018324.1, read on the forward strand.
CGCGTTGGTGTGAAAGACGCAGTTACGTGGTGAAAGTACAAAGGAATGAAAAGGCGAGTGTGTGTGAGAGAGAGGGGGAATGGCTGCGGGGTGTTGAGTTCCCTGTCCCTCCCTTTTCGTGACTTCTCTCTGGTCACGCGTGTGTGTGTGTGTGTGTGTGTGTGTGAGGCACGCCTCCCCCATCCCCAGAGAGGCGGATTTCGAGGGAGGAAGGATAAGGTAACAGTGATGCGAAGAGTCCTTTGAAAGTGTAGGCGCTCGCATTGAGGCAAGGAAAGGTGCGCGTCTCCGTTTTGGATTCCGTCGCCGTTGCTTAGCAGTTGTGCATGTGTGCTCGTGTTGGTGAATAAGTGCACCGCTGCGGTTGATGGTGTTCCTTTTTGGGGGAGGGGGGTTGACGCCGAAGTGCTCGACGCGCCGTGCACGTGCGCCGTGAAAGGAGCGGGAGAGGCACAGATGGGCAAGAAAGGGCAGAAGATCAAGAAAGGAAAGGGAAAGGTTAAAAGAGTGAGAAAGACGAGTTTACCTTGGCGCGCAGGTACACATGTCAGTGCACGCCTACAGGTGGTGAGGCATCACAAGAGCGAGCGTGAGACCGAGCGTCAGATCGGGCAGAAGTCACCGTCTCCTCAAACGGCAGCGTCTGTTTCTTTTAGTCATATATGTTCTGTCGAAAGAGAATAAGAGCTTGATGTCGGGTAAGGATGGTGGGCGCACACTGCGGAATGTTCCTCGTCAGCTCGCAGAGGCGCGCACAAGCACAGGCATTAACGCGCGCACAGACAAAAAAAAAAGAAGTGAGAAGCAACAGCATAAATTGCATTCAAGCATCGGCGCCACTGCCATATTCGCGAGTCCATACTGCATTGACATCACCGTCTCCCTCTCCACGCACATACACACACAGCTTCTTCACACCTAGGCTCCAATTTCTAGCCCTGCCTCCACCATTATCGTCTTCCAGTGTTGCAGCGCTTCGTGTGCGCTTGGTCGCTGCAGAGGGTCGAGGTTCAGCAGGGCCGACATAAAGTCCACCACGCGCTTCCCCACAGCCTTTTCGAGATCGCGGCGCTCCCAGTCGTCAAGAGCCTTCTGCGAAACCGACGGCGTGCAACTAGAGCCGGTGTCGCCACCAACACTGGATGTGGTCGGCACGGTGGCCTTTTGCCGAGAACGAGGCGTTCCCGGCAGAGGGCCAGCTGCCGCGTTTGTCGTTGAAGCCGCCGTTTCGGGGTTCTGCTCCTCGCTGTCGTCGACAGCGGCGAGAACCAGCAGCCGGCCCAGGCGGGCCTCCCCAAAAAGCATGCGACCCGTGAGCATCTCGTAGAGCAAGCAGCCGCAGCCCCAGATGTCCACTGAGAGCTCCGCCCGCCGCAGCAGCTCCGTCATCTGGGGCCCCGTCGACCCTATCAGCTCCCCAACATGGCTTCGGTGCGGAAGATATTCAGCTGATGTGCCACCAAAGTTCGCAGTGTGGGTACCACGTTCAGCCCTCTCGGAGAGAGTGAAGAGCGAGGAACTGGCTGGGGTCGCTGCCGCGGCTGGTGCGACGGCTGTCACTATGCGATGGAGCAGGGCGTAGCGCCGCTTCGCCGACATGAGCTCGGGCGGCTGAATCGCCTCTGTTCCCCTGCCGACCCCCCACCGACCAGCCAAGAAGCGGGCCTCGCCTCCCATGATGTCACGCTTCAGGTTTTGAATATCATCGTCGTCGCACGTGTCGCAGGAGCCGAAGTCGCACAAGCACACAGAGGACGGCAGCATCGGCGGGTCCATCTCCCCCCGCTCAGCGCTGGCGTCGGTAGCGGTGATGAGGATGTTATCACATTTGATGTCACCGTGGCGGATGCGGCGGTCGTGCATGAAGACGACTCCCTTGAGCACCTGAAGGAGACAGCGTGCACACGTCGCGAAGAGCGAGGTGCTTGGCGCATCGACCGGCGTCGGTGTGCTGGAAGTCATCGCAGGCGCCGCTGTCGGCACTGGCTCGCTCTTGCGCGAGTCCCTTATCCCCGGTGGAAGCGTGAGCACGGCGCACCCCAGTGGATAGTGCTTCTGTCGCCACAACCGCAGCGATCCTTGGGAGTAGTGCGGCAGAACAAGGATGTACTCGTCCTTGGTGTTGTCGAAGGAGAGGAGCGGGATGATGTGCGGGTGACCGCGCAGACGATACATAGAGAGCACCTCCGCGTGGCAAAGAGGCAGGTTTCCACTCTCGCTTCCCTGAACATTGAGGGGGATGTGCTTTATCGCCACCTCACCCTTGCAGACTGCCTGCGCGATCCGCTGCGCCGCTGTGCGCCATGGCACACGCAAGCCATCCAAGACACCGGGCGCGATCTTCTCCGCGGTTGTCGCGACCGACCGGCCCATCTGGAGACTTTGAGGCGTGGTGCCACCACCACCAGAGCCAGAACCGCTGGCTGCTGTGCCTCCACGTGTCTTTGCTGGTCGCCAGCGAGACCCGCGCTGGCCCCACCCAGGAGGCAGTTGCGTGTCCCCAACCGTGCCGGGCCTCTGCACGAAGCCGGATGTGACGGAGCCGTAGCCGCCGGCGCCAATGCGCCGCTCATTTTGCTGAGTGATCAGAGGGGTGATGGCGCGCGGAAGGAGCAAGCGTAGGAGCACATAACGACCGGTGAGCATTGCGGCACTCAGTTTGCCGCTATGGCCGCCGCCGGTGCTGCCTGCCTGGGGCTTCTGAAGAGAGTGCTGGCGCATGCCGCTGCCGATGTTGCCGCCGCTTTCGCTGTCAGAGCGCGAGTGGCGAGGCGGTTGCGGAGAGCACTCTTCCTGACTCGACGCGTACGCGGACTCGAATTGCTCCATTCTTACCCGCTCCATCGAAGCGTACTCGTCAAGTACCCATTCCTCCAGCAGATCAATAACAAGGCTGTTGCAGCTGTCCTTGAGGTAGTTGTGCATTGCCTGAATAACATGAAAGGAAGAAGGGCTGTGTTGAGGGGTGTACCGCCACCGATCCGTCTGCGCCACATCTGACCTCTGCGAGTAAGTCGAGCCTGAGGCTCCAGCGGCACCGCCGCTGCCACCGTGCCAGCGCCGCTGCGAGGACGAAGACATGCCCGGCAGCACACGCTTCTGCGTGAGCGAGGACACGGTGTAGGCGTACTGAATCATACCGCTGTCCTGCTGGAGAATGATAGAGCATATGCACAAGATGAGTTCCATCGTCACCGCCGGTGCCACCATCAGTGTTAGGGTTGGGCGAGACGTGCGAGGCACTCGCTTGCGGCGCCGTTGACCGGAAACCGCTGACAACGGGTCACCCTCGAGCACGGGCAAGGAGTTCAACGACAACCCGCTGTCGCAACGTCGCCGCGCCGCGTGCCCCTCCTTTGAGTCCTGTTCGCCCATGCCGCCGGCATAGCTGCACCCCCCATCGCTAACATTTCCGCTGCGGCTCACCTTTCCGGCCGTTGGTGCAAAGTCACCAGAACTGAAGACAGGCTGCGAGTGTGATTCACCCGAGGAGTGGCTGCCGTGGAAGTGAGCGGCGGCCGTCGCAGCAGTCGGAGAATTCGAAGTGGTGATGGCTGCTGCAGTAGCGGTGGCGGTGTTAGTCGCTCCACCAGATGCCGTGCCCTGCGCCGTCAACCCAGATTTCAGGGGTGTCGTGTCAGAAGGAATCTGTGCACTTGTGGCTGCGCCGGCCGCAGGGTGGGGCTTCTGGTTCTGCGTCTCAATGAAGCCGCCAGTGTCGCCGGTGGATGTGAAGTACATAGGCGGGCCTAGAGAGCCAAACGACAGCTTAGGAAGGACAAGTCCATCGACAGTGGTTGGAGTGGGCGTGGGCAGCACAGGTGCAGGTGGTAGCGTGAGAGCCAGCGCGTTCGCGGCCTCAGCCGCACCTATCAGTGGTGCACCCGTAACAGTTGGATCGACATGCGCCGCACCCACCACCGCCGGTGCCGCCGCTGTCGGGCAGTTCAGCGCCGGAAGCACCTGGGCTGGCGGACACGTAAGTGACGGGCTCATCGGCCTCTCCGCAAAAACGGCGGTATCACCGGTGGAAGTGAAGTACAGCGGTGGGCCGAGAGCCCCGAGAGACAGCTTCGGTATTGTCAACGCGGGCGGTTTCGGCGAGTCGCCGCGGGTTGCAGAATCGGCGTTCGCGTTTGCCGTGGAGTAACTCTCATGAGGTTCGTGTGCAGTCCACTTAGGCAGCGTGTGCTTGGACACGCTTACTAGCGTATCCGACCTGGCTTCGTACGTCACGTCGCACTCGCCATCGTCGTCGTCTTGCGATATGTGCGAGGATGCGTCCACCAGAGACATACTTGTGAGGCTGAGGACGTGTTCCATCGGTTCCTTTTCCATTTGCGGTCCCATAGACTGCTCCTTGTAGAAGTCGTTCTCCTGTGCAGCAGCCGTGTCACCTGAGCTGGTGAAATACAGAGGCGGCTTCAGGCCAGTAAAAGACAGCTTCTGCACCACAGGGGGAGCTGTGACGGGGGATTGAGGCGGGGCCGGCACAGGAGTACTTGAAGTGGAAAGCGGTGTCATGCTCCTCACTGTTGCCTGGGTGCCTCCCGGGATGGTGTGGTCGTTCAATCCTAGCCGTCGCCGCTCCGTGAAATCGCAGGCCGGGGTCAGGTCCGATATGCTTACCATCACCTGCTGCTCTGCCTCCATGGATCCCTTCGAGACAGAAGACCGCCGAGCGCTCCACGACGACTCTCGTCGACTCTCAAATTCGCCAGAGGACCCAGAGTTCGGCGGCTTCCCCGGTGGCCGTTTACGGCCCTCGCTCATCCCTGGCACCACCGTCACGGAACTGCCGGACGAAGACACCTCAAAGTCAACGAAGCCCTCCATCTTGACGCCCTCCGCGGTGGCGTACGGCTTTAGCGCGCAGTCCAAGGTAACGACAGGCATCCCCACGTCCTTCAAGTCCAGATATGGCTCATCCGGAAACTTTTCCACCGGCTCGCCGCCGTAGTCGTCCATGCACTCCTCCCCCTCGAGTTCCCCTCGCCCACTGATCATCTGTAGCAGCCGCCCAAACACGGAGGCGACGGACAGGTTGGCTGCCGTCTCGTGAGCCTCAGCGCAGTTCCAGCACAGCTCTCGTAACGCCCACAACAGCTCATGGCAGTAGTGCGTCCACAGACGCTGGCTCAGGTGCTGGAGCGCGCTCACCGGAGAGCGCATTTGCAGCGACTCAAGTGTGCGATACGGCGTGGCATCGCCGCGGCTGCTAAGGTCCCCGTGGGTCTCGGAGGCCGCGCGCTGGTCGACGCTTCTGGTAAGCGGGGTCCCGTTACTCGTGCCGTCCACGCGCTCGCTCATCGTGTGATCTGGCGCCGTCGCAGGTCCGCTTGCACTCAGCGCCGGCAAATCCGCATAGAAAGCCTGCACGTACCGTAGGAACAGCAGCCGCACGTATGTGGACGCGTACGTTTTGGGCAGAACTGACTCCACGCCAACCTTCATTGAGGCAATAGCCGTGTAGTGAGTCTGCATTGCCTTATCCCATACCTGGCCCGCGACTTTGGTCGCTGTTTTGGTGAAGCTCACGAAGGTGTCCGCGTCCAGCGGTGCGGCTGCGAGGCGCAGAAGGCGCAGCAGCTCTACTCGAATCCACAGCCCACCGCACACTTCGCGCATCGCGCGGTCCGTCAACACGCGCCGATGAGCGGCGGCGGGAAAGCGGGGTAGTGCCTGATCAGCTGGCGAGCCGGTGCAGTGGAACCAGGAACGCTCATGCGACGTTGTGCGGGCACTTTCAGGAATAAGGTTGCTGCTGGTGTCGACAGTCGAAGGTGGACAAGCGTAGGGTATAGACAGCAGTTGTGCGCATGGGCCCGTAGATGTGTTGAGGAGGGAGGTAACGACGCTCACCTGCATCGAGGGCGCACTATCACGAGGTGCACGAGAGACCTCCAGATACGGTGTAAGCGGCGCCGTCTGTGCCAAATCTTTGCCCGCACACGAATTCAGGTATAAGCTCACCAGCTGCGCGTGTTCGACAATGCGGATAAGGTGAGAGTAACGATTGAATCGCACATCTGGCCACCACATGGTGCTTTGCGTGTACGAGCTGCTGGCGGACGCCTCTGGGCTCACCGCGAGATTGGCTGCTGGCGCGCTGATAGGAGTCGAAGCTGATGGTATCGGTTGCCGCGCTGTAAATATCACTTCGCCAAGCGCGGAGGGGTTCGCAGGTGCAGCCACTGAGGTCAACAGTCGTTCCCAAAAGGTGCGCGAACAATCATCTTCCAACGTCCCGTCTACCGCTGCTGATGTGTTCAGTGGCGTTTCACAGGCTGTGGCGACTCGAGAGTGAGCATGTCTACTATCTACGGTGAAGTGGGTCACCGCGGACTGCAGTACCATCGATGTGTACGTGCTGAGAAACTCCTGCACGCGGTCCAGTGGCGAGTCCGCCACAACCTGCGGCGCAGTGGCAATCATCGAGCTGCACAGATCGCTGAGGCCCCAGAGAGCCGGCGATCCAGCGCCTCCAGCCAAAACAGCCGCGGACAAGGTGTCTGCGAAGTCAATCAACGGGGCCGCCGTGCTACAGGCGCTCACTGTCAGCTGGTACAGGTAGAGCGGCTTCTCTGGAAGAAACAGCGCAGCGTCAAGGAGGACGTCGACGATCTCGAAGAAGTAGTGAATGGCCAGCTCCATCCAGCATGTCTGCGAGCCAGACGCCTCCAAGCGGGTGGCGGCAATGTCATAACTACCACCCCCGCCGTCATTGAAGAGGCTCGTACACTCGCCCGCACTTCCCAGGCGGACAGAGCCGTCCACAGCGGGGCACATGAAGAGGCTTTCGTCGTCACTCAAGTTATCGGCGAACATCACACCCTCGCGGAACTGCCGCTCAGCCGCGCCGCCGCTCTCAATGTCCGCCGACAACGTTTGGCAGACGCTCTCCATAAATGATACGACAACGCCGAGCACCTTCCCCGCAGGCTCAACCAGCTGTGAGGTGATGAAGCTCTGCATAGCGGCGCTCGAGGTAACCGACGAAGTCCTCAAGCCCACGCCTGCAGCATTACCGCTGCCGTAGCCACACAGGGCTGCTGAGCAAAAATGGCTTTGGGCGCCGTACATCTCATAGCCGCGAGCACGCGTCAGCAGAAAGTAGTGCGCCAGTCCTGCTAGATGCCACACCGCCCCCTTCAGGGAGCTCGGGGCGTTGTGATCGCCGTGAAGCAGGTGCGCGGTGGTGTCCGCAAGATGGGCAAAGCTACTAAACCATACGTTCACAAAGCTGGCCGAGCTCTCGTGCGGAGGCGCCGACAGATGGTTGACTTTGGTCCCCCCTGCCTTGAAAGCGCTACGGCTCTTCTTCAGAGTCGATCCGGAAGTTTTTTTTGTATCCCCCACACCTTTGACCCACGCTGGCTTGGGCGCAGGATGGTGTCGGCGCACTTGATCATCGTGATGCGCAATCGTCATGTCAAGGGTGATGCACTGCAGCAGCTCCTGCGTCATAGCAACGTCCTTTCTCTGAAGTGCGCGCAGGGCGACGCTGATCAGGGTTTCACGGACATAGGCGGAGAGGTGCTGCCACCGCAAACAACTGTGGCCAAAGCCAAACACCTTGGCGAGGTCCATAGATAGGGGTCGAGGTGGTGGGGGCGTCGCCGCTGTCTTCCTGGTCACCCTCCCTTTCGACTTGTCAGAGAGCGCGGCGGCAGCAGCCTTCGCTGGGAGTCGTTTCAACACGACCACGGTGGCTGTCGCTGGGCCGGTCTTCGCCGATATGGCTGATGGGCTGATGTCGCTGCGCCTGGTGACAGCAGCCGCCTGCCCCACCGAAGCAACTTCTCCCTTCGGCACCGCCTCACCCATCACATGAGAAAGCAACACCACTGCAAGTGAGAAGGACACCTCAAGCGCACGAGCGCTGTTCACAAAGAGTTGGTAACTGTTGGGGACAATGGCGACAGCGCACGAGTTGAGGTGCTCCAGCAGCAACCTTGCCTCCAATGATGGCGATGTGACAGAGGGAAACACTGCCGGAGGTGTCGCACTGGCGTTGGCATGGTGAAAGAAGAGGGTGCTGTTACCGGGCATCCGATCCGCTGCACCCTGAGGCGGCGTCGCGAGGGGAGGCAAGGGGCCTGTCATCGAATTGCTAGTCGTCGGGGTGCCTGTCCATGTGTAATGTGAATGCACACCGTCGCCCGGTGTTGCTGGCGCTGCAGGGGTGCCGGTACCGTCCGTGCCCCCGCGAGGGGAGTACGCGCTTCCAAAGCTCTCCACAGCGCCGCCGTACGCGCGTGCAGAGACAAAATTTACGTCAGGCGACACGGACCCCTCCTTCACCAGGGCGGGGAGCAGCTGCAGTAGTGTGTTCATGTCCTGCGTTGCGTACAGGGTGCCCAGCTTGCGAGCAAACTGCACGGCAGAGCGTGCCTGGTGCAGCTCCTTTTCGACTCGCCCCAGGCACGGGGCCAGCCCGGCCGACGGTATTACAGCTGCCACCTGGAAGGGCTCGCTCGGCTGCTGCACCGCCGCGTAGCTGAACGAGCTGTCGCTGCTGTTCCCTCTCGCACTGTTCCCATCGCCATTGCTGACTTGACCGTCCTCCGTAGACGACGATGTATGCGGTTGGATGCAGGCGATGGTGTCTAGCCGATACGGCGGCGAGGTGGGCGAGGAGCCAGCAACTTCACCAGCTGCATCAGCTTCCGCGTCAGCACGATCGGGGAAACGTTTCGCTTCACTCCGTGCCGAGCATGCTGCTAAACGCGCTGCATTAGCGCTCTCCAGCCACTGCAAGTACAGTTCCACTGTTGACGGGCAAGAATAGCTGCCGCTGTGCACCTGCGGTGCCTCCTCCTCAGTCGCATCCGCGGCTGTGTTGCCGGCGTCGCCAAGAGCAACGCTGATGGCAGCCTCACCTTGGTGTGACGGACTAACTGGTGCACCACCAACGCTACTGCTGCTTCGGTCTATTACGTTAGGTCCTGCGCCACCGAACGCCGACACGGTATGATCCCCAGAGATCAGCCTATCCGATGATGTGTTGATGCTGATAATGTTGGGGGCAGCAGCAGAGTCCAAGGCGCCTGCCGTCAGACTCCCGGACGAGGACTCCGTCGCCACGCTTGCCTCGTGAGTGAAGCACTGCGCTGAGTGGGGTGACAGTGTGGCAAACCCCAGGGCATCGCTTGCAGCCACACCGCTCTGCAGAGGGAACAAGCGCTTCATCACAGCGCTGTCCGTCATCTGCACGCCAGTGAAAGAGAGAAACGTGTTGACCGTGAGCAAAGTCCCGGCGGTGGGCTCAACGCGTTCGTACTGCCGCCGCTGCAGCTGGCGCGCCAACGTCTCCACCGTTGGCAAGAGCTGTGACAGTGACGGTGGTGGTAGTGCGTTCGCTATCGCAGACGACGATGTCAGTGGCTTGCGAGGTTCCGTGACTTGCCCCGAAATCGTAAACGCCCTCTGTGCCTCTTGCTGCGCGCGGATCACGTCGGTTGCCAGCCCGCACGCGGCGTACAGCCAAATCCAGAATGGCAGTTGCACATACGCACACGCCTCGCGCTGCTCCACGGCGGTCGTCGACAGCCACATTGGGCAGTCTTTGCCGGGCGTCTTGAGAGAGACGCTGCTCAGAAACGCTGTGATACGAGACCAAAAAACGCTGTGCATCAGCTGACGAAGCGCCCGCAGTTCGAGCGATGCCGAGCTGACCCCTGGCGGCGACTGAAGACCTCCGCTGGAAAGCAAAGCTGGTAAAGGAGACGGGGACGAAAAGGACGCAGGGCTCGTCGGTTTTCTGTCCTCTCCCTCTGCCCCGGTGTGACTCTGTCGACATATCGTCGTCACAGCGTTTAGGGCAGCCGGCCCACCGGCACGGCTGCTTCCGCCACGGTCCTGGCCGGGAAGCGCCGCCACCCCCTCCTCCTCTAGAGAGGCTAATGTTGTGGTGGGGTGCAGAATAGCGTGCAGGTGCTCTGCGATTGTGTGGGCAATCATAACGACGCCGTTTGAAAAGTCTTCTGCTTCTAGAGACGGTGTTGTCGCCGGAGCAGACCCATCCGCCACCTGCAGTGATTCGCTGCTGGCACTTCGCGCATAAGACGTGCAGTGGCTGCCGTCTGTTGCGATCGCGGTGCTATGGTCGTGTCTCCATTCATCTGGAATGCAGTCGGAAGAGAGGAGGTCAGATACGGGGTGGTGGCTGTTGTGGCGGGGCGAGACGTCAGTGGATAGAATGGTTGGGTTGCCGGGCCGGTGGTTGGAGTTGGTGCAGTGTAGTGGCTGTTGCGGATGCTGGGAAGCAGAAGCCTCTTCACCCAGGAACGACACTGACGGTTCCTCGGAATCGAGGCCTCTCTTCTTTCTCGCTGTCTGCCACGCAGCTGGCGAGCTGCTTTGCAGCTGCTGCTGGTCCAACGCAACGCGGCACTGCTCCACCGCGGCGGCAAAGTCGTCGAAGAGCCGTTCAAGGTGCCTCTGCATGTCCGGCAGCTGCGTCATCGAAACCACAGTGAAGCGGTGGGAATTATCCGTGATGGCGCTTGGTGGTGTGCATGAGCTCGTCTCCTGGTCTCTGATGGCGCCACCAACGCCGATGCTGTTCTCTGCAAGTAAGGGGGCGAAAAGCTTCTTCGGTGCTTCAGCGGACTCCGGCTTAGAGGGAGCAGGCACACGAGTTGCCCCCATGGCAGCAAGCGTTTGCTTGCGCTGAAGGCTTTTGATAACCACCCTTGGTCCACCGGAGAACCTTTGCGACACAGACGTCGAGGTCCCCCTCGCTGCCGATGATGAGGGTGTGTCGGTGGTAGCCACTGCAGTGGTCGTCGAAGGCACAGGTGCGCGAGGGTTGTGGGCGTCGGATTCAGAAATGTGGCAATACGCGTTCACGCGCGCTACGCAAGCGCTCCAGCACCCGCTCCGCTCTCTTTCCTCGACCTGAGAAACGGACCCGACGAAGCGCCGTGCCGGTGCCGCCCTGTCTACATCAGCTACGCCTGGGGACTCGACAAAAGCGCCGCGATACGGAAACAGCCTCTCCACCTCGGCGCGGACTGCCTCTCTCACCACACTATCGATGTCATAAACGGGGTGTGAGTGGAGTGAACGCTCAGTCAGGTTCTTGGCTACGGCATTGCGTGACATATTAGCGCGCAGCAGCACCGAGTACAACACACTCGTGGGCGTTGTGTTGGTTGTCGGTGCAGTCGCTGGCGAAGCGGAGGCTGTTTTCGGCGAGTTTGCGCGAAGCCTCACCGGAGTGGTCTCCTCCAGCGCGCCTGTAGGGTATTTGGACGGCCATGACTTGAGCTGGTTTAACGTCATAACGTCAGCCGTCGCAAATGGACCAGCGGAGAGAAAAACAAAATCAAGCAAAGAGAGAGAGCGTGGTTGCGCTACTCTGGTCGAAGAGGGGGAGGGGAGGGGGGGCGCAGGCTTGTGAGCCTACAGATAGTAAACCGCCTTATCGCTTGCCACAAGAACAAAAAGAAAAGCACCTGGCCCAAGTGGAAGATCAACGAAGAGAAGCACTCCCCACACAGGCACAAAGACATGCGCGCACGATTCGAGTAAAACGGAAAGCTGCGACACCACAGGCTAGCGTGACTGCCACCCGCGATCGTATCCAGCAATGAACGGGAAGTTAGTGCGCGACTGTGTTGGCTAGATCTGATGAATCTGTTGCCTCCACCTTTTCTTTTTGTCGGACGTGCGCAGCTGAGGAGCCTCGATGCGTGGATACGGTTTTGCGCCGGTCAAGCAGTTGAGCCTCCTTTCTTTTCTGTGTTAACGACCAGGAGAGAGCAGTAGTCAAAAGGAAGAGGGCGAGAGAGTGGTGGGGAGGGGGAGTGCGACGGAAACTAGAAAACGACAAAGAGCAGCAACCACACGTACAAGGGACGTGTACCTGTGCCCCACTCCCTCACGAACCAGAGAAAACAACGAGAGAGAGAGAGAGGGGGGACGAGGGAAGGAAATACCGTGAAAGAAAACTAACACAAAGGAGCAGGAGGAGGAGGAGGGGGGAGGAGAGTACAATGTGCGAGGTGAGTCGAGCTCTTTAGCGCAAAGGAGAACACGCAGACACGCAGACAGAGAGAGAAGAAAAGAAAGCACGCAAAAAAAAAGCACAAAACGCAGACGGAAGGAAACACCGGAGGGGGTCGAAAAAAAAAAAGAGTCGGCCAGGTGTGTGTGTGTGTGTGTGAAGGGGGGGGGGGAAGGGCCAATACAGGAAACGGGCTAGAAGGAGAAGACGAGACACAAGTTGCACTTTCCTCTTCTACGACAGTCCTCTGTCACACACGCACGGGGACAGTGGAAAGAAAGGGAGGGGAGGGGGGCAAACAGAAAAAAAGAGAGAGAAAAGAGGGGCACTCACAGATGCACAAGACAGACGCAGCTAGCAGCAGTAGCACAGTGCACGGAGCGAGAGCCCGGTTCGGGCCAAGGCACATATACACACAAGGACAAAGAGGAGGAGGAGGAGGGGGAGAGAGTCGGTTGGCGCGTCCGCCGGAATGGACCAGTAAGAGAGAGAGTGAGAGAGGGAGCGGGAGGAAGGGAAAGTACAAAGGGAAGGGTCGCCATAAACAACAACAAAAAACAGAAGACGTGTCCGGAAGCAGTTACCACGAGAGAGAGCGAGGGCGAATGAGCGAGATGGCCTTTGTCCGTGGGTGCGTTTCTCTCCGTGGGCCAGGAGGCTGCAATGACAGCGCGCAACGTCTCCACTTCACTAATATCTCGGTACAACAAAAAAGCCGCCACCGCGTCCACGACAAGTCCCTCTTTGCTTGCTTGTCTGTCTGTGGTGTCCCCTTGATGTCTGTTTCACGCATATGAAAGGCGCCGGAGCACACGCACACACTAATGAGCCTGTGAAATATATGTAGGAGCGCCGGCAATGTAGGGAGAACGAAAGGAAAAAAAAACTCCACACAAGGAAAAGGGCACGAAAATGATGGCTGTCGGTGAAGATGCCGCTACAGGGGGTGTGCTTGTGTGAGCTGTGCCCAACCCAAGCACACACACACACACCGCGTGGGTCTGAAAACGAGGCGGGACTGAGCAGGAAAGGGGAAGCGCGTACAAGGCGACAGAATCAAGCACGGCGAGCCGAACAAGAGGTAACGACGTATCAAGAGACAGCGAGAGGCAGAAAACAGCGGAAAGGAATGTAGACGACGTTCAACCAAGGGAAAGCAGACGCTGTAAAATAGAGAAACAAAGAAAAACAAATGGAGGCACAAGACAGCAGCGCTGATAAACCTCACCACACCCAGCCACACCACACACACCCACAACGTACACGCCTGCCGTAATCACAGGTGCACCTCCTCCTGCTTGTCCCTCACTCGGAAAACTCTTCTGACGCCTACCCGACGTGACCCCTTACCCTTCACCAGAAAGTTGCCACACAAGAAAAGGTGATACTACGCGGCGTCTACTCAAAGCCGAAGATTCACTTGCTAATCTGAAATCCTGAGTAAAATAGAGAGACGCTTGTTGTTTTCCTCCTGAAGTTGTTCATACGTTTGTATGCGTGTTCGGTCATTTTATATTTATTATTTTTTCGTTACAAATGTGTATGCGATCGCGTGTGTGGGTGCGTGTACGGTACATCGAGGAAGATCAGAGAGACAGCGAGGGAGAGATGAAGCAAACAAAAGAAAAAGCCGCGCTCCTATGTCGTACAGCATAACGTGAGCGCACACCAACATTGTGCTAAAAGCCTTAGCGACAACACAAAGGCAGCAAGCGTGCAGCCAGAGCCCAGGACGCAAAAGGTAACCAAAAGACCCGGCAACACCACATGAATGCGTATTACTTTCGTTTCTAAAAATGGCCTCGTAAATACAATGTGACCAAAATCAAGGAAGTGAGAAAACGACCCTCTGAGTCGGCAACCCCAGCAGCAACCGCTGCAGCAGCGTCCATCAGTAAAGTGCATTGGTGTTTGCTTTCCACAGGCCGTTCATTCGGTTTTCTTCAATAGTTTGTCGTATAAGCCATCATTTAGACACACGCACAGACACGGCTCGGGCTGTGGCGTCGGCGGCTCCAGCGGGCAGTCAGATTTCAAGGACTAGAGGTTGCATCTCATGACGGCGCGCGACAGAGAGCTGGCGCGCAGCGCAGTCGGATATATGCTTGTTCTCATTGGTCATCAGATGTTCACCGCACGTGCCGCGCACACCATCGCAGCCTTCGCTCTCCCTCACACCATCCATCGGCACCACTCATCGACACGCGAGCGGGACGAGCGAAGCGCAGGTGGGTCGTTCCGCACACCAGCGCAACGCGCGCACGTGGTCACAGTGCAAGTCAGCGGATGACGCTTAACAGGGGTTCAGTCAAGTGGCCGCACGCAGCGGCGCTTCCGAGGGAGCCACCGCGAGGCAGCCCCCCGAGGTGATTGTTGTATGTTCTGCATCACGCTTGCACAGCGCACACGCCGCCTCCCTCGCGGCACCACCACAGTCACACACCCAAGGCGCACCAAAGCACACGACAGTCAGCCATATGTATTGCATTGGTTTGACTTCACGGACGCCACCGCGCAGGCGGCGCGCTCCGATTATTGGTCGATTAATTATGCATCACGCGTCCGTTGCACGCACACACACACACACACAAAGCAGCACCAGCATCAGCGGTGCACAGCCGGTCGCAGAGGAGCAGTCAGATTTCAAGGACTAGAGGTTGCATCTCATGACGGCGCGCGACAGAGAGCTGGCGCGCAGCGCAGTCGGATATATGCTTGTTCTCATTGGTCATCAGACGCTCTGCAACACAGGTGCACTGAGCCCCGCGCCTCGACGGCAGCGGGGAAAGCGTGTGCACACACAACGTAGTTCGTCAGGCACTCGCAGCGCGCGCACATGCCCACCCCAGCAGCAACCGCTGCAGCAGCGTCCATCAGTAAAGTGCATTGGTGTTTGCTTTCCACAGGCCGTTCATTCGGTTTTCTTCAATAGTTTGTCGTATAAGCCATCATTTAGACACACGCACAGACACGGCTCGGGCTGTGGCGTCGGCGGCTCCAGCGGGCAGTCAGATTTCAAGGACTAGAGGTTGCATCTCATGACGGCGCGCGACAGAGAGCTGGCGCGCAGCGCAGTCGGATATATGCTTGTTCTCATTGGTCATCAGATGTTCACCGCACGTGCCGCGCACACCATCGCAGCCTTCGCTCTCCCTCACACCATCCATCGGCACCACTCATCGACACGCGAGCGGGACGAGCGAAGTGCAGGTGGGTCGTTCCGCACACCAGCGCAACGCGCGCACGTGGTCACAGTGCAAGTCAGCGGATGACGCTTAACAGGGGTTCAGTCAAGTGGCCGCACGCAGCGGCGCTTCAGAGGGAGCCACCGCGAGGCAGCCCCCCGAGGTGATTGTTGTATGTTCTGCATCACGCTTGCACAGCGCACACGCCGCCTCCCTCGCGGCACCACCACAGTCACACACCCAAGGCGCACCAAAGCACACGACAGTCAGCCATATGTATTGCATTGGTTTGACTTCACGGACGCCACCGCGCAGGCGGCGCGCTCCGATTATTGGTCGATTAATTATGCATCACGCGTCCGTTGCACGCACACACACACACACAAAGCAGCACCAACATCAGCGGTGCACAGCCGGTCGCAGAGGAGCAGTCAGATTTCAAGGACTAGAGGTTGCATCTCATGACGGCGCGCGACAGAGAGCTGGCGCGCAGCGCAGTCGGATATATGCTTGTTCTCATTGGTCATCAGACGCTGCAATATAGTGATTGGCATACAATAACGTGGAAGGAAGCTGCACGAGAGCCGAAGACCGTTCACCCTCTCCACAGGCGGATGGCGGAATAGTGTGGCTCTTGAGAAAATAGCTCGTGATGGTTGTGCTCCCTGATGGAGCCTGTGCAAGGTAGGAGGAGCAAGAGTAGGCAATGGTAGGCGAAAAGACGAACGGATGCAGGGAATGCGAGTGTGGCGGTGGAAGAAGGCGGCATCAAGGTTGGAACGCACTGAAAAGGACGAACTGCTACATACAAAGTAGATGCGAAAATGGCAGCGGCAGTTCTGCGCGGCGATTGGCAGACCTTTGTGGTGAATGAAGGCACCCCGCCTCGTGCACAGCTGTGCTCAGTAGCGGATGACTGTTTCCCTAGGAGGTGATGACATGCTGAAGGTGGTGCTGCCGAGTCTTTGAAAGGGTGCAGATGCGGTGAACGAAGTTGCGGGTCAGGGAAGATCGCCTCACCGTTTTGTTTTGTTTTCCGTTCAGTGTTCGTGTATGGTAGATGATTAGGTGCCTTCATGCAAAGCCAGTCTCACCCTGTGTAGCCCGTGTGGCACCCCAGTGCGTCGCTTCGCTGAAGCCTGGACTTCAGGCGGTGCACGACTCTCTGCACATCTCGGGTGACCAAAGAGGTGACTCGCAAATGCAGAGAAAGAAAATGGGCAAACACAACAAAACAACGCGAAGCGGACAGGAAAAGAGGAAGAGAGACGCAGAGGCGTGAATAGCGACGCGGCCAACACGGAGACCTGCATCGGTTACAGCTCTGCCCCCGTACTCCCTCCCCCGACTTCTCCTCACGGTAGACCTATGTGGTTCTCTCCAATGGTGAGGTGATGCGCCCACCCGGCTTCGCCTACGCTTCCGCCTCACATGTTGTGCTTCACCTCCATAGCTCACACCTCTTCTTGTAAGAGGGGAAACGGGACCTTCTTGGACAACACCAGCGTCTTGTGCTCGTGCGAGTAGTACCCACGCACATACCCTCGTGCAATAAGTTTCGCAATCCAGAGCGCCATGCGGTCTTCATCCATAACGCTCTCCGCCATGCGAGCCTCAGAGACTGGTGACACAGCCTCGTCGTCTCGTGAGCGTTTCTTCGACGCTGCGGACGACTTCCCATCTTGCGGCTCCTCACTGGTGATGTAGGTGTACGCGGCCAGCAACGTTGGAATTGTGATACGGCTGTTGTCCACGTCAGAAAGTGACGCCATGGCGGCGTGCACACGGGCGACCACCATGAGATAGCAGAGAATCTTTGCCTGCTGCAGAATTAGATACACACCGCGGCGATGGAACGTCGAGGCGTGACTATCGAGAGCAGCGGAGAAGCACACTGGGTCCCCTCGCTCAATGGCCGCGGTCAACGAACCGAACAGGCGGGGGAGCAAATCCTCGTCGGCGCGCAGAATCTCAGCGGGGATGCGCCGCCCATTCGCTACACCGGCCACAGAGAGAAAGAAGCGCACCCGCTCCTTGTTGAGGCGCTGCGGCTCATTGCCGAATCCTGCGGGCGGCAAAAGCGTGTAAGCTATCCGCAAAATGCGGTGGGCTTCGTCGAGCTTCCGCTCGTACAGGCGCATTCGGCCTTGATAGTAGTGATAGGTGACCACCTCTGACACCATGTGCCGCGAAGGGTGTAAGATGGAGCGTGCCGTCTCTTTCGATGACTCGGCAACCTTTTCTGCATGCTCCACGGCACCCAAGAGTACGGCACACTGGTGAGTGTTGTAGCGCTGAAACAGAATGATGAGGAGACCGTTCACGAGGGAGAGGGCCCCGCGACGGCGCGAGTGCTCGGGAGCTTCCTGGGCGTCTACAGACTGAAGTGCAACCAACAGCTTGCGCCACGTTCGTATCACCTGTCCTATGCAATCGTCAATGGCGCTGCCACTCGCGTGACGGGCGACTTGCGGAATGCGGTGAACCAGGTAGAGCAGCACAAGGGTATCCCAGCCGACTGTGCCGGGAGTGTTACTGTCCACGCGTGGTGGATAGTGATCGCGGTTCATGGAGTGGCATTCCTGAAAGGACTCGAAGGCGTACAGAAGCCCCTTCAAAAGTGTCGTTTGTAAACTGCGCTCCAGCTGCTTGTCCGTCACACCGTTGCCCTGCCCGGTCTTGCTCGCAGAGACAGCTGGATGAGACGAAGACGGGGAGAACGAGCTGGAGTCCTGCAAGATGCACTTGCGTGTGCAGCGCTGGTATTGTGTCAGGGCACCTGTGATAGCGATGCGCACCACTAGCTCACGGCAGGACGCGCGCTCCGCCTCGTTGAGGGCCTCCACGGCAGGTGTTGGCTTGCTTGCTCGGGTGAGACGAAGATTCCGCGCGTTCTGGCGTAAGTATCGCTCGCAGGCCTGCTCCAGCGAGGCGTGGGTCGTTTGGATGAGACTGTGCATAGTCAGGGCGGAGTCGTTTTTAATCTGAACTGGTATGCCCTTCTCCGCCTTGGCGATGGCATCCTTCAAGATGATTCCATTGCGCGAGCAAATGCCAGCTGCCGCCGCCTCCAGCCACGTGGCCTCGATGAAGTAGTACTGATGCTCCATTTCGACCCAGCGAGCGGGCGAGCGAGCCTAACGGCACGGAAGACTAGGAAAGGGGGGGATAAAAAGAAGGAGCGAGTGGCAGCTACGGATGTCGGCGCGGCACGGTCGTCGGGAATGCGTGGTTCGCTCTTTGATTTCCAGTAGAAAAGGGGGAGACCGAAGGGCTCGATGCGCGAGAAGAAGAACGAAAAGTAGCGACAGACAGATGGAGAGACGAGAAGACGTCGCACCTGTGATGGGCGGCACTCGGCTTCTGCCGATGAGACTTTACCTGGCGTACGTTAGGCGGACTTGTCCACGACACGACATGAAACAAGAAACGACACACACACACACACAAACATGGAGAGCACCAAGCACGGCCCAGGCACGAGGGAAAGGGGATCTGGCGCATCTGCCAAGCGACAAGAAAACGAAAAACAGCACGGCCCTTATCTCCCTCCTCTCAGGCATACTGGGCAGCGGCGTTTTTTTGTGTGTGTGTTGTTCCTTCTCGACTCTGTTGCTGCCTTCTTTCACTCTCGTAGTGGTGGTCATTCCCAGTCACCGTCTGCGAAAACGTGGCAGAGAAGGAAGGGGGTGACGTCAACGCAAGCCTCAACATTGATGACACGTCGGCTTCCGCGATAATCCCTGCGCACAACTTTGCCATGCGCCTGTGAAAACGAGGTGGGCTACTTATTACACAAGATAAAGGGGTCAAGCGGATGGGTGTGGGCGAATAAGGCTAAGAGGCGCATGCAAACACACAGGCACAGTCCTGTCCATCTCCGGCGGCGTTTGAGTAGCCACGCCCTCTCCTCCGACGTCAGCAGCGCTCCAGCATCACACACCAGTTCTCCGTGTCGTAGTATGACTCCCGGATAGCGACCTGAATCGTCCCTGTCCCATCATCGCTGACCGCGTCCTTGCACAGCTGCTCCAGTTCTCCCTCCGAAAAAAAGTGATAGTAGCGGTGAAACACCTGCTGTGCACCATCGTACTTCTGATTTCTCTCCCACCGCACGAAACCGTCGCCGGTTTCTGGGTCAACCAGACACTTTTTTTGGCCTCGCTGCTCGCGTGCCCACACGTAAATGAGTACACGCCCGCCATGCGGCCGAACAAGGCGGAGGAGCTCACGCACCGCCAGTCTCCGCCGCTCGCGACTCGCATAGTGGTGGATCACTGCTATACTGATGGCGGCATCGAAGATACCGCTACGCAACGGGCATCGTAGAGCGTCGCTGCGCACCGTATCTGTCCGTGGAAGCTCCTCCGCAGACACAGGTGTCGCCACCGCCTCTGCCTCGCTCTTGGCACGCTTGCCACTAAGGCGGCGACGCCGCTGCCCCTGATGCATGTTTGGGTCAACCAGCTGACGTTGCGTGGAGCGCAGGAGCTCCTCACTATAGTCGAGGCCCACGACGTAGCGGTGTGCAGGTGCAAAGGAGACAAGAGGCGGTGAGGCCTGCGCTGCTGCCTGCTGCCACGACTTCATCCCGAGAGAAGCGCCTGATGTGCTCATGGGATGCGAGGGGTCGGTGAGGGTAAGTCGCTGTGCTGCCAAAAAGTACTTCCCATTTCCGCAGCCGACATCCGCCACGAGGGAGAAGGGCGGTAGGCTCTCCAAAAAGGCGCTGACCTGGGGCCATGCCTTGTACCGTGTGCTAGAGAAGTGGTCGGCAATCGCGCTGTACACGTCGTGCACGTGTTCACGCTCGTAGGCAGCGGCATCGGTGGACAGGAGAGGAAACACCGGCACGGGGTCCGCCTCCGTGATCACATCAGCTTCCACTCGAGCCTTCTTCGCGTCGGATGTTGCTGTGGGACCCGCGCCGTTAGCCGACATCTCTGGCCTGTCTACGTGTACCTTTGGTAAACGACGCACGTACGTCTGCGGAAAGCGAAGATGGATGAAGCAGCACGACGCACTTCACTGGTGCAGAAGTTCTGCCGACGTGTCACAGCAACGAAAACAGTATGTGAAGTCGAGCAGATATGTGATGTGACAATGGGAAGGAGGGAGGCAGGACATCAGGAGAGAAGATAACGTCGTCTACGTGTTGCACCATATCGTCACCAAACATCCGCCCGAAGTAACATAGCAACTATACAGTTAGATGCCTTCGGATGAAGTGTTCGTGTCTGGTGTTTTGTGGCCTGCGCCTCGCAGCTGATCCCATTGCGCCTTTCGCCACCTGCTGCATCCCTCGTCGTGGCCGGGTGGGGATTCGCTCGGGTCACGCCAACACCCTGCACATCATGTGGATGGCACAAGCGTGCTCAAGGACGCAGGTCGCCCTGAAGCAACGCTATACAGAACATCGCCACCGACAGCAGCAGCGATACATCGCTCTGGCCTCCCCCTATGTCATAGGTGCGTGGCCTTGTCAGCACCAGAGGTGGTTCCGCATTTTTGGCAGGGATAGAGGGGGTGCTGCTTGGCCTCTCCCCACACATAGAGTGAGGGCACTGTATCCTGAGATACCACACGCTGAGGTATCTTCCTGTTACCAGAACTCCTCACGTTCTCATCTTCCAAATTTATCATGCCTCGTTTCGGTTGCGCTACAGGTCAAGGAAAAGGCAAGAATAGAGACAAGGAGCCGAAAGGCGAGGCACCCGAGAAACGCTGCCTCGCTTCAACTCCGCATCCGCTGCGCCCACCGTGTCTCTCTCTCGCCGAAGCCGTCCTCCTAGGGCGCGACGTATGTTCGCTACAGCACGCTCCTGCCCTTGGCGATCCTCTCTCTGACCAAGCGAGGCGCCTGCCGTGCGCCACTGCGGATTTTCCCCTCGGCGTTGTTGTCGCCTTGGTAAAACAACTCCACGATGCCGCCTGAAATCCATTTGGCCACACAATCGACGTCTACCCGACGCTCGAATAGCGCGATGAGGGGACGAGAAGTTTGCCGTCCCATGGATTGAAGAGTCGCAACGTGCGAGTGCCGCACGTGCACGGGGTACTCAGGTACGCCGACAGGCAGCGCTCGTTTGCCCCGCACCTGCTCACATGAGAAAAGTGGTGTAGCGTCGGCACTTAACCATGGGGCACCCAGTGGGCACCTTTTCCCGCTGCTTTTTAGAGAGACCTGTCAACTCCGATGAGGCATCGCCAGCGCAAGAGACATCATCCCGCGATGTGAGGCTGTGGCCGTGCAGGCAATGCTTGTGCTCCTAGACGTGTCGAGGCGTTTCATCGATCCACGAAACGCGGGTTTCGCAAGCTGCAGCTTTCCCGCAACAGTCAGCGTATACCTCGTTCCACAGGACACTGTCCGACTTGCGTGACGTCGACTCCACTAGCAGAAGCTCCTCGTCCTCTCTCGGCCCCGTATGTGCCATGCAGTTGCAGAGACACACTGTCTTGGCAACTGTCGGCTTGGCGAAGGAAAGCACGTGACAAGGGAAGATGCAGAGGAAGTTGATCGCGACATGATGGCTTGAGAAGACCAAGCGGTGAAAGGTATTCTGCACCACCTGCCACAGGAGCTCCTGGCTCCATCGCCACCTCTCTGTGTCGCGGTCACGATTTGCTTTCGCACCCGCGGACAACAATGGGTCAAACGAGGATGGTGTGAGGTTGTTCTTTGGCTCCTTGTCGCAGAGCTCCTCCAAGATGTCGTGGGCGGCGCTCGCACAACCGCGTCGACCGGTGGGTTCCTCCTCCATTCTCGACCACCCGATGGGCATCTTGCTGTGGCTGCGCGGGGGTCCCCAAGAACCACGGCGTCGAGCTCGACTCGGACGACGAAGCAGCAAAGCTCCCAGAGTTGGTGCGAAACGCCGCATCGGCGTCATCCGGCGCCCGCGAGAGGCGGGCCGTTGGCCGGCAGTACCACTCATACCGCCTTCACTAGGCCCTCGCGTTGTCGAAGCTCCAGGCGCCGCCCGAAACATGGGACCGTGGGATGCGCGAGGCGCCCGCTAAAATGTCCTCCCAGTCTCCACAGGAGCCGCAAACAGACAGCGGCGCGTGTCACCGGCGTGCAAGCGGGTTAAAGACGACGGTCCACAAATCCACTGGGGTTGGTAGCGCGCTAAGGCCACGACACCGGGCGTACCTGGGTGCGAGACCAGGTATGACGATTTAGCGACTCGTGCTGCCGGTTGCACCAGCAATCATCACGGAGAGTTGTTTGCCTTTGGGTGGCATACAAGGAGTCCCTTGAATGTGGCCTGAGCACCGTGTGCGGACGCACAATGGGTGAGAAGGAAAAAGGTCACTTAGCAGCAGTAGGACCTACAGAAAAAGAAATCAGAGGAGGCACAAGGATTCTCTCCTGGTCCCTCTGTCTTCGACCGAGTATGAGGGCGCATGTACAGTTGTGGGTGTGCGTGGTTGCATACGCACAGGGGGAGAAGTGTGTATCTATTGGCAGGTGTGTGTGCGTGTATGTGGGTATGTGATTTGACAGACTCTCCGGCATACAACTCGGCGGTGTATTGCGCTGCCCGTCGTTCGGTGCTGACGGCAAAGAGAGAGGAGCCTTCGATATTGCACACGAGTGCCTAAGCGCCTTGGTGGAATGGAAGACAACAGAAGAGGAAGAGGAAGAGAGGCCAGCGTGAAAGAGCGAATGTGCGCATGGACGGTGGATGGCTTGTGTCCGATACACAATAAAAAAGAAAAACGTAAAAAGAAGTGGTTCAGCCCAGTGCGCACCGCCACGGCCTCCACTTTCATTCGTCGTTTTCTTTGCTGTGCTTGCGCGAAGGGGAAGAATCAGGCGCGGAGAGGCTTTTGTGGTGTCGCCGGAGTTGAAGGACTTTTTACTCATCAAACAGCGCTGAGAAATGACGGCAATGCAGCCCCACCCCACTGAGGACGTGTGTGAGAAAACGGTCTCTAGCATAAGCGCTCCCTTCCCTAAGCCAACAGTTTTCATCGAATCATGCAGCCTCCCTCGTGCGCGACTCCTACGCACGCACGCATTCCCCCCACTCACTCCATTGACCGTTAACCGTTCGGCCTTGCGTGCCACCGTTTTGCGGCAACGCACACTGAGCCAATGATCTGACTTTTGTTGTTGCACGCTTAGCTCCACCCCACAATCGCCTCGGCATCAACATACAGGCACCCTCTACCGAAGCGCGCACACGCAACGACACACGCACACCTAGAGGGGAAAGAACAAATAGCAAAAAAAGAAAAGAGAAGGAAAGCCAAACTCTCTCCTCCCGTCAGATCTGCACTGCACCCGCATCGAGCGCCAACTTCGTTGTGGTCATCGCATGCTTCTCTCTCTACCCCTTGTACTTGTGTCCGTGTGCACTTTTTGAGAGAGAGGGCTGTATCTGGGGAGAAGAGTTAGGCACCACTGCAAGCCCGCCTTCTTTGCGTGTGCGGGTGTGTGCATTGAAGTAGAGAGAAAGCACTAGGCGAAGGTGTTTGAATATAACGTAACACAAACATATATATATATAGACCATTACTAAAACAAAGCGAGACGATGCGTTATGCCTGTGTTCATCCTCTCTGTCCGTGCGTGTGTGCCTGCTTGTTTTGTTGTTGTTCTTGGGGCGAGCCATGTGTGTGTGTGTGTGTGTGTGTGTGCGTGTACAGGGGTACGATCATCGGTGAGACAAGATGGATGGCGTGTGCCAAGGAAGGAGAAGAACCTATCACTCGATTCTTTACCTTTTTTTTCGTTGCGGTTCGGTGGTGCTTCTTCGCACAGGCTTCCTTGCTGTTGTTGCTGCTGCTAATGGTTTCAAATGCTCGGATTGCGCGCGCCGACCAGCCTACAACGCGTCTATGGAAGGGAGTCTCGGCTAACAACAAGACAGACAATTGCAACGGTAGGATGACGACCACTACTTAAACACAGCCGTCTCCGCTTCTAGACTCGTTAACATCCACGCCTTTGCCTAGATGCACTCATATGTACGTACGGAGTTCCTCAATCTCGTCCATTCCACCAAGGCTTTTTTGTGTCTTTGGCGCAGTGCTGCGCCACAAACAATGTATGTACTTCCCTCCTCCCATGCGCCGAAAGAGAGAGAGACACGCAGGATATTCTCTACAACATAGCGGCGCCAGTGGAGACATCGAACATGGGTGAAACCGGGAAAAGACGACGCTACGCACCTGCCGGCACGCGAGGCATGACAAAACAGATGATGATGATAAATAAATAAAAAAGAAACACTTTTAACACTCAACAACATGAAAACGGTATGGGGAGCGAAAGAAGTTTTTTTGAAGACGGTAGGGTGCTCCCCTCAAAGAGAATTCCCTCGACCTTTCACTTGCTCTCCCCCCCCCTCCAGCACCACCCCACAGACGGCGAAGATGAAAACGAGGGAGGGGGAGAGGAGGGGAAGACCACCCTTCACTTCGTCTCCTTCGCTTGTCCTTGCACTGAGCGCGTCTCCTTCGGTCTGCCATTCACACACATGAGCACAGACACCCAGACAAACACCCCCTTTTCACATCAAAGCCCATTAGGGAGACTGGTCAAAGAAAACAAGAGTGGTAGAGATAGAGAGGCGGTGGAGACATCACACCACCCAAATTCCACCATAGCTACATCTGCCAGCTGGGTGTCTCCTCCTACAGCAGAAGTGACAGCGGGTTCTCCATGGCGTCATGGAAGTGCTGGAACCACTTGGCGCCGAGCGCGCCATCGACGATGCGGTGGTCAAAGGACGCCGCAAAGTTCACGGCGTTCTCGACCCTGCCAGTCATCTCAAACTCGCCTGTCTCCCCGTTCTTCACAATCTCAGCGCGCGGCTTGGCGGAGCCGACAGCGAGAATCATCGCCTGCGGGGGATTGATGATGGCTGTGAAGCCGGGGATGCCCGTGGCACCGAGGTTCGACACGGAGCACGTGCCACCCTGGAATTCGCTGGGCTGCAGCGTACCTTCGCGCGCCTTCTTCGCTAGAGCCTTCGTCTCTTTCGATATTTCTACGAGACCCTTCGCCTGCGCGTTGCGGATGATCGGAGTAATGAGGCCAGTCGGCGTGGCCACAGCAACCGAGACGTCGACGGTGGCGTACTGGCGGATGAAGTCGCCTTGCCAGGAGGAGTTCACCTCCGGCACCAAAGTGGTGGCGCGCGCTACCGCCTTGACGATGTAGTCGTTCACGGTGATCTTGTACTCGCCGTTACCCTTCGCGTTCAGCTGCTTGATGAGGGCCAGCATGTTGTCGACGCGGCAGTCGTCGAAGAGGTAGTAGTGCGGAATTTCCATGTTCTTGGACTGGTGCAGGCGCTTCGCGATGACAGATCGCATCGTCGTCACCGGAATGTCGGTGAAGTTGGGGTTCGCTGGCGGCGTTCCCTTGGCTGCCGCGGGCTTCGCGGGGGCGGTCAGTGCCGCAGCAGCAGCAGCAGCAGCAGTCTTGGCCGGTGCAGCCACCTGTGCAGCCGAGCTGACGGCGCCGCTTGCCACAGCAGCCGCCACGTCCCTGGACGTGATGCGACCCACACCACCACCGGTTCCCTTGATGCCGCTCAGTGGCACGTTCTTCTCTGCAGCCATCTTGCGAGCGTACGGCGATGCCTTCACGCGGTCACCAGACGCCGCTACAGGGGCAGCAGCCACAGGGGCAGCAGCGGCAGGGGCAGCGGGAGCCTCCTCGGCAGCCGCAGCTGGCGCCTCCTCGGCCTCAGGCTTCCAGTTCTTGACCTCGTCGGAGTGGATACCCTCCTTCTCGTCGACAATGAGGCACACTGTCTGACCCACGACCGTCTCCTCGCCAGCAGAAGTGATGACGCGGGCGAAGAAGCCCTCTTCGGTTGCATTATCGTACGATACGACAGCCTTATCGGTCTCGATGTTGCAGAAGGTGTCGCCGGGGCGAATGGCGTCACCAGGCTGCTTGCACCACTCCGTGATCTTGCCCTTCTCCATAGTGGGGGAGAGCGCGGGCATGGGAATGGGGGTGATGGTGAGGAAGCGAAGGGTGGCCAGCGTGGCCAGCTTTGAGGCAGCACGGCAGCGGAACATGGCGAGCAAACCTGTGTGTCGTGTGAGCGATAGCACTAGTCGTAGAGGGGGTCAAGGAGTCGGTGGAGTGCCTTTCTTATTATCTTTCTTGAATTAAAGGGAGGAAGGGGAGAGTCGTCAACACGTCGTGTTACGGTCTCTCCTTTCGAGCTATGATGCGCTAAGGATTACAAAGTCGTCGAGTTGAGGGCTTCGTTCAGCTTTTCTGTTTCTTTCATTCCTGTTTATCCAAGGGCGTAACTGGAGACACACATGTGCCAGAAAGATGGCAAGCAGAAGAGAGGGGGGAGAAGAGGGAAGAAGGGTGAAGTGGCGGGAGAGCAGAGACGCGAGGCGACAAGCACAGGGAGAGACGGAGAGTGCATGGGTGGCAAACCCGCCACATTTGAACCATGACGCGTAGGCAAAGTCAGGTCAACCGGAAACCCACTTTCTGCACGAGCAGGTCCTCGTTACGAGTTGAAAACGGCTAATCTATGTTTCTCCTTTCGCTTGCCCTTTATCAATATTCGCGGATGCTCGAGGTCGCACCGCTTACAGAAAGGGGTGCAACGCTGCAGAGAGACGGAGGGCACGCGTCTGTGACTCCCGGTCAGCGCGCCAAAAGCGTGGTAGGGTACATGCACGTGACAGTGGTTCAAGAAGCATGTCTAGAGTTAGCAGTGAAAAAGTGATACGTGTAGAGAACATGGAAAGCGGATGCTGAGACGCACGCGTCGCACATCACAGCCAACAAAGAGATCCAAGAGAGAAGGAAAACGACAAAGCAAACAACAAAACAAAAGGCTGCAGAGCTGTTGTCTTCCTTTTCAGACCGAGGGGTTCGACAAAGATCCCGCGCAGCAGTGTGCGCGCACTGCAGCCTCCATGGCTCTCCGTGGCGCCGGACTCGCTCCCATGCAACGTCCTCACAGCTCCAGGTCCACGACGCTCGGAGGGAGCAGCACGTTCTGGCCAAAGCGGCCAACCATCATGGCGGCGTTAATGCACGGAAGGAACGGAATTTCATCCAGTCTCACCACCCCCTCAGGCTGGCCCCCGCCATCTCGTGTCGCCACGCGAAACGACTTCCTGACAAGCTCAGGCACTGGCAGCCGATGCATGCCATGTGCACCGTGAAGATGTCCACAAAGAAGTACGCGGCGCGGCGCCACCTGTTGAGTATACGTGCAAACTGGCTGCTCCTCAACGCTGTGGTGGGCTCTGGGAATGTCTGGACTTTGGTGAACGACCAAGACATCGACAGGACCCCCTGGAGTGCCACCTTCGAACCGCGCACGAAGAGGCTGCTCCGGCGAGCATCGAGGAGCAGTGGAAACGGCTGCTGGCCCATCCTCTTGCCGCGCCGAGGCGAACATGAAAGGCTTCCACGCCTTTTTGCCCTGAAATGCGGTATTGGGGCTCCAGCGAGAGTTGGAGATGGAGCGTGGTGAACCGTAGAAGCGCACATTGGCGGGTTCCACCACCACACTGTCCTCGCACAAATACACAGCAGGTGCAAAAAGTCGGCGAACATCTTCTGTAGGCATTGCAGCAATAGCCTTGTCATGGTTACCCGCAATGATCAACTTCACGGGGTGCGGGTGCAACGTGTTATCCGTGAACCAGGCAGAAAAATCGGTCAGCATCGCTTTGACGTCCCGCATAAAGTTCAAGCCTTCCTGGATGTCGCCGCAGTGCACTAGCACGTCGCCGTTTGGAACACTCATCTCTCGATGCCGCTCGTGGGTGTCGCTGATAATGACTAGGCGCAAGGATGAGACCGACTTGGGTGGCAGCTCAGCAATGTCATACACCAACGGTTTGCGCAGTGAGTAGGTGGACGGGAGCTCGAACTCGCCGCTCCGCACGGGAGGAGAAGGGTCTGCCCCGTAGAGTGACGAGTGCAGCGCTGTTGGGGCCATCGATGAAGTCGCAGAGGTGCATGTCGATGGAAGCAGCCCCGTATGGCGGACGAGTCTCGGCAGGTAGCCATAATACTCGCATAGCGCTGCAGCTGCCGCAGGCATGGCGACGCACACAAACACGCAGGAAATGAACACTACCGTAGGAGTGCTGCTCCACGCCACACGCCTTGCGTAGGTAGAAATTAACCTCTAGTGACAAGAGGACGAATGAAAATGGAAGCGCACCGGTGATAGGGCGGCGGCCTCCGCGACGCTGGGCGCGTGCACTGCACCGTTCAGCCCTCTCTCTTGCACGCACTTGGGGGAGGGGGGGCATGGAGAGGGAAGAGAGAAAACAAAGGGACGAGAGCGGTAGATGGAGAAGAATGGAGAGGTTCTGGTGTGGAAAGTGCAACGCGTAAGGCGGCTGCACGCAGCGCGAGGAGGACAATTTCAAAAGCCATCGAGTACTTTTCATCCGGCTTCTTCGCCAAAGCAGAGAAAAAAATGGAAAAACTAACGCACATGCCACAGGACATCTGCGAGGCAGAATGGGGGTGGACGAGGTCTCTAAGGTAGGGATGAGGTACAGCAGCGGCACAGCCTCGGCCACCGCGTCTGCAGAGAGTAGTGCGCCTCACGCGTGCATGTTACAGCACCCCGCTCTTCTCACAAAGCCCCTGGAGCCCACCCCATCTGTCTCCCTCACACCTCTCCTCCTCCTCCACACCGATTTCACCACACGCGTCCCTCTCTCTCCCTTGCCGCCTCAATGCCGTGTCTTTTGTAGCACACACACACAACCATCTCAAATGTGCACGCTCACAACTCAGAGGCGCCGCGGTATCATCACACACACACACACATACCTCAAACTTCGCTGCTGGGAAAGTCAACTCTCAGCCTCGCCCGGACGCCCCGGTGTTCACCTTTGCTATGTTGATCAAGAACTCCTTCACCTTCCGGCGCTGCCCAGCAAAGTTGCCCACGATTAGGAGGTGTGCGTTCAGCGTCTCCTGCTGCTCCTGCGAAATCCCTGCCATGGTCAAGGATGGCGTAAGATTGGGGAAGAGCCTCACGTAGGGCTCACTGATCGCGTACGCCACGTTTTCACGTTCGCACGGCGTCAGCTCGCCGTCCGGTGTCAGGGTCACGTACGAGATGAGTCGTGAGTACACCACCACGCGCACCTCCGACAAGGCCGACTCCACCTCCGGCAGAACTGCGGCGTCGGTGGTGAGGTTGACGATGGAAATGAGAAAGCTCTGTGCTGTACGGTTGTCGGCGCCACTCTCAAAGATGCTCATTGCCACCTCTGCCGTCGCGAGGAAAAGCGCCTTGTCGCGCTTCCACAAGTGGCTGTCCAGCACGTGACCCCGTATAAACTTGGTGACATCTTTTGCGTAGTAGAGCCACTGCTTTGACTCCACGACATCATCACGGGTATTGCGCGCGTTTGCCTCCGCCATCCGCTGCCGACGCACCTGCTCCTTGCGCTGAGCAAAAAATCGGTGGAGAAGTTGGAAAATGTAGATGAGTAACGTCGGGTGCTCCTTGCCGATCGGCAGCAAGCACCTCTCCGTGAGAGAGCGAGTAACATGCGTGGGTATCTGAGCACTGGTCGTGAGGGCAGTGATGACCTCACCAAACCGTTCCGCTGGCAAAATGGGGCTCAGTTCCCCAAAGACTTGGTATAGAGCAATGCGAATGTTCATCAGCGTGGCGCGAGCTCCACGCACTGCGTTGACCAAGTGCGCATCACTCTTGCGTGTCTTACCGGGCAGAAACAAATCTCTCTCCCCCGCTTCCTGCTCGAGAATGCTGCGGTACTCGGGAGGCAGATCGCTCGGTTGCATGCTGTGAATGCTCAAGAGCAGCTGCCCGATCAGTGGAAACAGTTGCGTTGCCTTCTCTACCACGTATGGCGTCATCTGGCATCGCCGGAAGACGGCGGCGATCGTGTTCAAGCATCCCTGCAGCACGCCCCTCGCGTCCTTGTCGTCTGGCGTAGCCGCGCACATAATGCTATTGAAGACGTTTTGGTCTGTCAGAGCTGGAGAGGTGGCCAGCATGTTCACAAGTGGGTTCACAATTGTCTGCAAGTACGCGTCGGACTCATGCGCCGGCATAACAGCCGTGAGCGCGATAAGGGCCTCGTACAGGAGTGAGCGCTCCATCCCATTCGCGCGCATCAGCATCGGCTCCAGCTGTTTAATCAGAGAAGGCGCCCGCGGCAGAAAGCGGCGGCTGTGCTCGACGCACATTTGCACCAGCAGGGTGTGAGCCCGGCGCCGTGCAGCCGAGACGTCGATGTCGTCGGTGTATCGACTACCCTCGTCGTTGATGCAGTTCAGAAGGATATTGATGGTCCCCTCCCATACATTCATGCCATCGCCGTCGCGCACTTTCCAGAAGTAAGAGATCATGTTGAAGTACACAGGTCTGAGCACCGCGTCAGAGGGCTCGTGGGCCAGCAACGTCGACACGCACGCGTTGACGCTCACAGTTGAGTACTCGAAAGCGGCGGAGAGGTACTCCATCATAAACTGGGTGACCTCCCAGTAGACGAACGTCAGGCTACTCTGCCGCACGAAGCGGCTGCGGGTGCGCGGGTCTTCGGGGGTGCCTTGAGGGTCAGGCAGGTCGCCCAGGAGGCTCAGCAGATACTGGTTCGTGCGCTCCGGGTACATGCGAGCCAGCTGAGCCAAGATCTTGCTTGCACCTCGCCGGAAGTCAGCAAAGACCTCCTCAAATAGCTGCTCGAATCCAAACTGCTCTCGAGAGAGCTCTTGGCCTTCCGGATTCGTGCCTTGCACAGGGTGACATAGGTTCTTGGGGAGCAGCAGACGCAGCCCGTTGTAGATTTCGATCGCGTCCACGTGGCGAAACGCCTCCTCTCCCATGCGCTCCATCAGCTGCACAGCCTCCTGCCCGAACAGGATGCTGGGTATGGAAAAGACTGACATGATGCTCTGCACCAGTAGCACCCCCTCCAGCTGCACAAAGTCCTTGGGAAGCTCCAACGCCAGGCTAAGAATTTCATCCAGTGCGCCAATGTCACCAGTAGCGACCAGCGCGGGTATCTTCCGCAGCACAATGCTGAGCAGAACGCGCAGGATGGCGCTTTTGTTGGCATCGCCGGCTGAGTAGGAGCGCAATAGACCCGTGGCGCAGGCTAGCACCGGGCGCTGCGCCGGCAGCCATCGCAGCAGTACCTCCATCGTTGCTGCCAGGCTGTGCTCTTGCCACACAGAGAACGGTAGTTGAGGCGCGAGGGCGCCAATCACCTTGAAGGCAGCCTCGACGCACGGCTCTAAGTCCGGCGCCAGCGCCGTGGACTGCTCGCCGCCGGAGGTCATGTAGTATGTGTAGAGACTCATGGTAGCGGCATTCAGTAGCTGGCTCCCCTGCTTGGTCACGCTGCGCTTCAGCTTCCCGATAGACTCGCGCGGCACACGATCGAAATCAGGGTCGACCAGCGCCACTGTCATCTCGCTCAGAAGCAGCATTCGACGGGGTTGCGACTCAATTCCTGTACACAGGGACCCCAGTACTTGACCTATCACCGTGTCATCCGAGTAGATTACGCATTCGATGAGAAGCTCCATCAAGTCTGCCCGCAGCAAAGGCCCTAAGGTCGGCTCATTGCAGTACCAAGAGAGCAAATCCATCAGAGGCAGTTGTGTGGGTTGTAGCACGCGTGCGTGCAGGGCGTGGCGCAGCAGAACCGCGCCGTACGCCTGAACTGCCACGCCTTCGTTGGACGTCTTAAGAAGTTCGATACCGATCCGTACCGCATCTGCAGCCTGCAGAGCCTTCTCCCACTGCAGCAGTTGGAGAGTGCAGCTTTTTCGATGGTCGTTATTGGTGCTCGCGTACACCTCACGCAGTAAATTGATAGCATCGCCTAGTGACATGCTGAGTAAGGAATAGACCGTTGTGGGGAAATCAGAAACACAGTGTGGCGATTAAACTCGGAGAGGATTTTTACGCTGTTGCTGCTGCTGCTGTTTTTTTTTCGTTCTGGAGCACAGGTGTGGCCTACCTGCATAGTTTCACTACCTCCTCGACGCGCTCCTCTTCCAGCACGTGCGGGTACTCAGGCAGAAACCACGGGAGTTCTCTTACCTTCGACGGTTAGCCTTCACAAAAAGAGAGATGTTTGGCGAAGAAACGGGCTTCTGTCAAGCAGGGCTACTTGGGTTTATGTGGTTGCTTGAGTGGCACATGCGGCCAACGATTTGGCTTCCCATGGAAAAGCCCCAAAGACAGAGCGCCGCAGACGAGAGATGAAACAGTAAGGAAAGACCGGCCCACCTGAGTGGAAGAACTGGCAATTGCAAGGAGCACAAGAGGGGTGCACAAGCCGGCAGGGGATAAGTGGAAAGGAACATGCGACAACAGACGCGAGAGACACAGAGGAGGTGCGGCACTCTCGAGAGAATTTGCAGCGTTCCTTGGGTACGTTAGATCACAGCAAAAGGCCAGCTGGACCCTCATTTTGAACTGATCGTTGTCACGGCTTCCGTCATTCCTTTTCTTTTCCTCCCTCTTGGTTTTCCTTTGCTTTAGGTTTCCCAGAAGTTTGTCTGTTGTTTTTTTTGTTGGATGTGAGGTGCAGCACGAGCACTGGAGGTGTGCGCACCCACATGGCTGAAGGTGTGATGACGGCAGCATCGCATCGCAACGAAGTCGTGAAAAGCATGGCGAGCTCAAATGCGAGGAGGCGCGTGAGGGATGGTGCCAATGCTTGCCTCTGCCTCTGCCTTAGTGATGCCTCTGTGACGGGTGGCACGATGACTTTTCAGCGGGTGCCAATGAAAGGGCGGTTGTGGCATTTGCATCTCCGACCACACGGCACTCACGCACTGAGCTCCCAGGCTTCATCACCCAGTCTAAGCGACGGCAACGGCCCCAGTCGGTTGGACTCACCACGGTCGTCTGTCCGTCCAAAGACCAGCGGGACAGGTCAGACAAGGTGAAGCTGCATTGAAAAAAGGTTGCACCCGCTGCGTCCCAGTCGGACAAGTCAGCGCGGTGAAATATGCAATGAGAAAAATGCGCCCGGCGCACTGCCGCTGCCGACATGTCGGTAGACAAAAACGTACAAGAGTGAAACTGGGCACCTGCCATATTTGCCCTCCGCAAGTCACACAAGTTGAACGTGCAGTGCGCAAAGTAGGTTCCCAGAAGAACGGCCTCGGAAAGATCGCTGCGATTGAAGCTAGCAGACAAACGCGTGCCGGAGAGGTCGATCCTGTGCAAGTCGCGACCCTCAAGCACAGCCCCGATCTCTCTCCGCGGACGCCACGCGGCTGCAGAGCTCAACGAAAAATGAGACTTTTTGACGGCGATGGATGGATCTGCTTCGACAGCCAGGAGAGATGAAGGATCAGGCTGCGCGGGCTCAATTTCTACAGCAGTAAGAACACAATCGCGGAGAAGGCGCCGCGCGCAGTCTACCGCATCTTCCGAGGTCGACCCGGGCTCCGGCGTCGAGCACCCCGAGGGAACAGATGACGCAGATCCAGTGGTGGTCGTCTCTGCCAACCTTGATGAGCGAAGCAGGAAGAGCGCTTCGAGGATCTGGCCTACGGCTTCTGCGTTGACGCGGCGGCTCATGGCAGCACAATCGCGCCGTTCGTATAGTAGTGCCGCCTCTTTGGTCGGCAATGTTGAGAGATGATGATGAGATAGTAGAAAGCAAAAAAAGAAAGTTGGCATGAACCTGCGCCTCTCATCTCTTCGTGCACAGTGCCTCTGCTTCAGCTGCGCACACGTCCACAGCCAGCATGCTGAGCTCCAAAAAAAATTGGTACGCAACCACGCAGAAGCGCACAGGTGCCCCTCCTCGCCATTACGCATGCACGAGCAAAACTAAGAGAGCGATAAGAGCAAGCGAAGACGACACCAGAGCGATACCTGGTGGGAAATGCCTACTGGAACGCAAAGACGAAAACGGGCATGCAAGATGCTGCTGCACTTCTGCTTTCCCCTGCCTGTTTCTTTTTTGTTTTCGGACTTCTGAGAGTGCAAGTACACTGGTGATCCACGTAAAGGAATACAGTTTCAAGACACGGCTACGGGGAAAAAAAGGAGGGGGTGGGGGGTGTTTCCTCAGCAGCCGACCGCGGCTTGCTGAGTGGGACGTACGCCACTCAGACATGTACATGCTGCAGTGAGTTTTCGCGCGCGAGGAAAACGAAGGCCGTGAGGCCTTTTGGCAATGAACAGCACGTCTTTGCGCGAAAACGAACGATTTGTGGATGGGGCAGAAAGAAGGACGCACTGTGCACGGGCAGCAGTGCGTGTGACTCTCTTGCTTCTACAATTTTGGTCTCTCCTCTTTACATTCTCCACTGTGTCTTTGATGACTTCGATAGGTGGCGGAACGGCACTGGCGGGCTGCTGTCGATTGAGCGAGCGCTTTTTGGATCTGCACGCACCACAAAAGGGCCTGATGCACTCGGTGGAACCGCAGCAGATACTGGGGCACGCGAACCTGAGTGACGATCATACTCGCAGTGCCCCGGGGAAAAGCAGGGATGATAAAAGTTCCCTTTCGCATCAATGTGGTGCACCGGGCAGACGCCGTGGGCGTGCAAGTTGCTCGGAGTGGAACTATCCATGTGGCCCGGCGTCACAGAGCGGTGGCGTGAATGGCTCTCACGGCTAAGGATTTCTGCAATCGCCTCCACATCCGCGTCCTGATTCTCTTCGGAGCCGTGAAGTACATGCACGGCCTCTCGGTTCAAGGCGCACATGCCCCGCAGAAAGGCCTCCTTGAGCTTTTCATTCAAGCTGGCATCCTTTGCTCTCTCCTCCTCCAATTGCCTCTGGTACCCCTCAATCTGCCCGAGTAGCTCCTGCTCGCGGCAGTCGCGCTTGTGCGCCTCCTTTGCCTCAAGCCGCTTCTGGCGAAGAGCTGCCGCAAACAGGCGCCACTGCATGTACGCGTGAAATAAGCTAAGCCGCCCAATGTAGACGTGAGCCTCCTCGGCGAGTCGGCGACGCTCCCGACGAACATCAGCACAGCGCCGCCATATGTGAAAGAGGCGCTCGAGGTGAAGGTTTGCGTGCATCTGCTGCAATTCCACTGCGGCCTGCATCACTTGCGCCTTCTTCTTGTGGTGACGCGCCTCTTCCGCTGCCTTCGCCGCCTCAGCGTCCGCAATCCTTCGCTCCAGCTGTTTACACACCGCATCAAGCTCTTGCTTGGCATCATCGCGCACCTGCTGCGTTCGCCGCCGAAGGTACTCCTCTATCATAATTGAAATGTGGTCATTCATGCGAGCGCAAGCGCCGCCAACGTTCTCAGCCACCTCAGCCACGAAGCTCTCATCAGTCTCTGCCTTTACGAGCGGCATTCTGCAGCGTGCGATGGTGTTGAGGCAGACAGGCGATCGTTGCAAAGGAAATATATATATATATAAGATGTACCCTGTTTTATGGAATTCGTCAATAAAACGTCACAAAGGCAACGAAGACGTCGAAGGGAAAGAGGAACCACACGAATGTTTTTTTTTCCTGAACTTTTGTGTGTGTGTGTGTGTATTTTCTTTCTCCCACTCAACGGAGGAGGGATTCTACCCCGCACTCCGACGAAGAAAAAAAAAAAAGAAAGCCTGCCAAAACCCCCCTCTGCCCCTATGCTTCTGCATGTTCACGCGGAACCCAAAACTCACCTCGCAAAGAGAGCCGGTGTGGGGCGGATACTGAAAACGGAGGGTTGTGGAACTGTGGAAGAATGGCGCAGTCCCAACGCACGTTGCAGAGGAGCCTATGGAGCTCCTGCGTACAGCGGCTCAGTGGGACTGCAGGCAGAATATGTGCGCACCCACACAAACATCAAAAAGGATGAAGAGAAGGGCGAGAAGTGGAAGGGGAGCCCTCCGCCAACCTGCCTCAGGTTGCGAAAGCAACGAAAAAAAAACGGAAAAAACTGTGCACCGTTTGTCTGCATCTCCAGCGTCCGGCAGGTCCTGGTTGCGCTGTCTTGTGCGGTGGTAAAGCCAGTCGACAGCTGCGGAGTCCGATGGTCTTAGTGTTTTCGTTTTTTCTTGCGTCTTGAACTGAAACGATAGCTGCGAAGCACGAGGCCTAAAGACGGCGATGCAGCGGGGTCTGCTTCGAAGGAGGAACACTACAAAAGAGTCAAAAGCGCCTCAGAAAGAAAAAAGCGGAACACTGGCTGTAGAGAGCCGCATGTCACACACGCCGCCTTTGCACCACACCAATGCCTGCCGTGCTGACGCAAGTGGTGAAAAAGAGTCTTGTGCAAAGGAAGAGGCGTAAGGACGTACACATACGTGCTTACTTTTCAGCAAACATTTCTTTCGTGGTCAAGCTTGGTTGAGCGTCGAGGGACTCGTCAGCAAGGCCACCCTCCTTCTCCTGCATCTTCGCCGCCTGCTGAGGGTCTAGTGTCGTCCCGTTGATGCGCAGTTCCTCCTGCCTTTTGCGCAGCTCTGTGTACTCCTTCGCTGCCATCTGCGTTCGCAGCAGCGGGTTGCGCGTAATTTTTTCTTGCTGCACGGCCTCCTTATAGAGCAGTGCTGTTCCGTATGTGTACGCGTGCTGCGCAGAGTTCTCGAGGTGCGCTTCGAGGGCGTTGATCGTGCGATCAAGCTCCTTGCGGTCGATCAAGTGCGCCATCTTCTCGCGCACTTTGGTCAGCTCCTCCATCAACACAAGCTTCTGCGATCGGTCGCCAGCCAGCAAAATCTGACACAGGCGCCTCAGAGCATCGTTGATGAGGCGGTGGCCTCGCACGCGCGACGCCAACGCGCACTGGGTGTAGATATACACATAGGCCGGCTCGTACATGTCCCACATCCGTTGTACCTCGTCCCGGTCCTTGGGATGCACGCGAAAGGCAAAGTACATGTGAGTCCAGAAGAGAAAGGGATCAGAGCCTTCGTGCTCCTTGGAGCGCCACTTGAGTATTTTGCGCCGGAACACCGTCTCTGCGACTGCATTGAGCGTGCTGTAGTACGGCACCAGTTCTGGCGTCACAGAGCCGCCACGAGCACGCTGCTCCATGTCCTTCATCAAAAGCTCATTGGAAGGCTGCCACTTCAGACGTCGGTGCACCTCCTTTGTGATAGCCTCGCCGTAGGCAGGCAGGTTTGCGTGCACAACAGCAAGCCGGTACGGTAGCTCGCTGAACGGCTCGACCCAGTGACGCGGCTCACCTTGCGCAAAGAGCTTGTCCACCACCGTCTCCACATCCTGCAGGTGTCGCAGCACGTGATCACCAGGAGTGTAGATACGAAGCATGTATTTTGCCTCTGTGAGTAGGGGCGCCTTCCACGATGCGGGCAGCCGCTCGCGCGCTGTGCGCACCGCCAGATGATACAAGTTCACGCACTTGTCGCGGTAGGACTGGCTGGTCTGGAAGCGGCCCTGCCGCTGCATGAACTCCGAGTGCTCCCAGTACAAGTCCCCCATATAGCGCAGCCACAAATGCTCTGCGGTTTCCTGAGTAAGAGGTGCACCTTCCAAGAACACACGCGCGCGCTCAGGGAACGGGTGGATGGATGGGTGCGTCTTCTTGTTGACATTTTCCAAGCAGCGGTCAGAGATATCCGTCGCGAGCGTTAGGCGACCTCGACGTTCGTTAAACCACATGTACTCTGTTTCGTCTGTCATGGGGTACCAGCGCTTACTGCTGCCGGAGTGCCACAACGCTTCGGCCTTGTCGAGTTGCCCGGAGATCTCCGCAAAGACAGCATTCTCTCCATCGAGGAACTCCTTCTCATCATACTCATAGGGTGGGTCTGAGTCGGGTACCGGAATCTGCACAATATCCTTGCCAGCCTTCGCATAGTTGGAGAAGAGCTCGATCGAATCCTCGTAAAGCTCCTCGGCACGGGAGCGAAAGCGAGTGTCGGCGAAGTCGAGGAACATGCAATGGAACTTCTTGCCTGTGTAGAACGCTAATGCACCGCGACACCACTGGTAAAACGCCTCCACCGCGGCGTCGCGGGACGCGTCGCTGATACCGTCAACGCGGGAGGGGCACCTGATGCGGGCATCGTTGAGGTGACGGTGGAGAAACTCTTTGTGTGTCTCCAGTTGTTCTGCACTCTGGAACTCTGTGATCATGAACTCGCCGAGCTCATTCTTGATCCACTTCATGAAGGGCTGGGTAATGGGCTCATACTTACGATCGCGCACCATGACCGCATAGCGCTGCACTGGGTTCTTGCGAATCGTCTCAAGCTCGAGGGAAGTCATCTCTTGGACAAAATTCATGAAGTTCCTCCCTAGAAGCTTGCTCTTCGCCGATGCACGTCGAAGAATCTCGTCTGCCTCTGCCTTAACGGCGTTCGCCTCGGTGGCGCGATTCCCCTTAAACTTGTAAAAGTCGGCGAGAAAGTGCTTAGTGTGGGCCTCGAAGACGAGGCGAAACACCTCCTCCTGCTCCTTGGGCACCTCTGGATGATCGCCAACGCGCCCTTCGCGGAAGCGCTCCATTGCGTCGTACAGCATCTTCTCACACTTGTCCTCGCTCGTCACCTGAGTAAGGTTCCCGAATTCTGTCAGAGTCTGCTGAAATGCGTCGCGATACGCCCGCCATGTCTTCTCGAGATCCTCCTTGTTGAACTCGACTGCGTCCACTGCATCGACACCACGGTACGGATCCACAATGGAGTCCGTCTCCCACGGCAAATTGGGTAGCAGAATATCGGAGTCGTACGACAGCTTCGACTTGCGCAGCCGCTCCTGGCGCTCGAGCCGCTGGCGCTCCGACCTCTTCATCGGTTTGCCGTCCTTGCCCACAAGCTTCTTCTCCTTTGCATCCTTCTCCTGTGCCTCAGCGGCTGCCTCAAGTGAGTCGTTCTTTGAAACCTCGCGAAACAGCGGCAGTGCCTTATACCCGGCTACCAGCTCCGGCAAAGACTTGAGCCTGTGCATCTTCACTTCGTCAAACGCAGACGCTCCAGACGGGGCGTCGTCCAGCGTCACCCGCTCATCGTCGCGCAGCGGTGGCGGAACGTAATACTCCCTTTCAGGCTGCTTTTCTTCCAGGGGGTCGTGCACCATACCATACTGTCGAATCATGGGCTCTGTCTCGACGAGAGTCTCGCGATACCACTTCGGCATCTCATTCAGCTCTCTGGATTGCGGAACGCGGAAGAGCTCGTTTGGCACATCTGGTTCCGCGTTTTTCGGTCTCTCAGCGACGTGGATAAACCCCTCCGGCCTAGATGGGTCAACAGCTCCTGAGTCCGACTCGGTCGTCGCCACAGACACTTTGATATGAATCTGAGAAACTGCTGGCTGCCCTTCCGCTGTCTCCTCAAGAAGCGGAGACTCGATTTTCTCCACTATCTCTCCGTCGGTCAGGGAGAAAGTCGTCTTGCCGGGATCTAGCGCCTGTCGCTTCGTCTCCAGTTCCTTGAATTTTTGGATATTCGCCTCAACCTGAGCACGTAGCATCGGACGGTCACCGTATTGCTTCGATGTGTTGTGGTGCGCCTTCGTCATTGCTACTGCTGGGTCGTGGCCAGCTAGCCGGGCGGCCTCCGCCTCTTGCTCCAGCATCTCATACTGAATGCTTGCCTGGGTTGCGATGGCGGCCCCCTGCTCCACAGTAATGCCAGTCGGCAGCGGTTCCATATCCGCCTTGGGGAAGCCAGATATCGGATCGATCTGTGCGGGGTTCAGTTCCCTCTTCCCCGCCGTGAGGGCCTGATGCGCCCCGTACGCCTGCAGCTTTATCTTTGTCTTGGCCACTTCGAGAGGATCTGCAGTACCAGAGAGTGCCTGGTATGTCTGGTCTGGGTCAAGATCCACGACGCCAGAGAGAATGCCGTGGTACACGTCGCCCATTTCAGACTGACGCTGCTCCTCTTCTTTCAACAGCGCCCGGTCCGTTTGCAAGCTTTGGTGAACGGCTTTGCGCTCCTCGCCCTCGATGAGCCACATGCGGTCCTTGTAGCGGGTGTCGGCAAGGTGCCTCCAGGAAGAGTCGGTCCATCGCTGATCAGTAGGTAGCACCCGGCGACGACCGTTTTCATCGTAGTGGTCCAGGTAATCCGTGTAGCCTTGTGGCCATATCATCCGATCTTTCTGAATCTTGAAAGACCGGTCCTTCCAGTGCAGATACCACTCCTGCTCACGCTCGATCGGATCCTGGACGAACAAGTCGAAGCGATCGCGGATATCCTGAATCACCTCCTCCGAGGTCGGGATGAGAGACTTGCGCCACCGGACCTCCCACGGCAGACCGTCGACGTCCTGCTGCTCCTCCAGCATGTCGCGCCGCATCTGTGGGGAGCTCTTTGTCAGTCGCTCGCCGGGGCCATACTCGCCAAACTTTGCCCGCATCTCACGCTCCTTGTCAATGTCGCTGCGCCGCCGAGCTTCATCGGACATGTCGGGCAACTTCACATGCTCGAGATTGTTGAGTCCGAATTGAATGTGCTGCGTAAGATCAGGCGACTCCGCGACAGATATCTGAGAGCCTGTGTTGGGGTCGGCGTTGGGCTGGCCACGCTGGTGGTCGCGCGACCTGCCGAGGGAGCTCTGTGACTGGTGACGCACCGCACTCCACTGCGTTGGATATCCAGCACACCTCTTACATGATAGTGAGAAGCATCGCGCAGATGGGCGCCCACTTCGTACCCTGCTCATCATTCTTGAGAGCTTCAGAGTGTGGGTGTGGGTGTGTGAAGAACGGCGGTCAAAGCGCTACTGAATCCGCTGTGTTCTATCCCTCTCGCTTTCCCGCAAGAACTGCGAGTGGGGCGGATGGAAACCAAAGAAGGCGGAGAAAGTTGAAGAAAAGGCTGGCCGATGAAATGGAGACCTTGGCGAAGGGATGAGAGCGGGCATGTGGACCCAACAAGAACTTGCCGAACCAAGCCCGACTGCGCAGCCTCTCTTGATCTCACAGCACGCCCCTTTTCGTGGGCCGCTGCTGCGCCTGCCTGTTGCCCCGAAAAAGGAGCCGAGGTGCTGTACGTGCACTGAGTCGTTTCTCCCGCCCCTCACGGCTTTCTTCAGTTTCGATCGTTTTCGTGGAAATAGACGGAGTCACACAAATAAAACACAAAGACGCCCCGCCTCCCTCGGCACTGCCACGTGCGCAGCATGCTTTAGCTTTACAGAGGCACGATAGCACCGGCAGAGGATTCCGTAAGATACAAATCTCACAAGCGTTTCTTACTTTCTTCCCCCCTGGCGAGGTACACTACATTCCTGCTAGCTTGTCAGACTGCGCAACGCTCAAGCGGCAAGCTGCGGTTCTTCCAATAGGAGTGTGGCCTGTGTACCTCAGAGGATCCCCCAGGATTTTTCCTGTTGAAAAGGGAAAGGAAGAGCGCCCTCTCCTCCCTGCATGTCTCGGAAAAAGACCCTGAGCACGAGAGGCCAGAAGTCACAGTGTAGACATGCACCAGACATACAGGAGATCGGGAGCACGCAAGATAAGAAAAAAAAGAAAACGTACTCAGCAAAATGGGAAACCAGAAACAACGTTCTCAAAACTGTCAGTTGTGGAGAAACACAACACCGCACACAGCATCGGGAAAAGGGAGGAGCGAGAGCGTGAAAAGGCTAGGAGACAGGGAAGCCGAATTATTACACGCACGCACACAAGAGAGATCGTCCGGCTCTGAGATGAAAAGAGCCTCAGTGCGTTCCGACGCACCGGAAAGGATTTGCGGTGCCCTGAGGCGCTCCCATGCTCAGCGCCGCTCTGTCACGAGAATGCTATGAGATTGGAACGGTTCTCCGACCGTTTGCCTGGTCGCTGTTCCCGCCTCGTGGCGGCGCAGCCTTGCTTTCCGAAGCCTGTGAGAGGCGCGGAGGACGCTCTGGGAGAGCCTCGCCCTTTATAATCTTCTCAAGATCCTTGCCACTGAGAGTCTCATACTTGAGCAGGTTGTTGGCGATACTCTCCAGCTCGGCGCGGTGGCTTAGAAGAAGCTCTTTGGTCTCGATGTAGGCCTGCTCCACAAGGCGATGTACCTCCTTTTCGATTTTGAGCTTCGTCTCATCTGAAATGTAGGCGCCTTCGGCGGTGTCGGGTGTACCATAGTCGACGAAGCCCATGGCGTCGCTGAACCCGAACTGTCGCACCATGTGGCGGGCCATGTTTGTGGCCTGCTGAAAATCCGAGCCTGCGCCGGTCGTGATATCGTCAGGGCCCAAAAGAATCTCTTCGCCGACTCGTCCCGCCACACACACCTTCAGGCGAGCCAGGCACTGGCGCTTGCTTTGACTGTACTTATCCCTGTCCGGCTGCTGCTGGACGAGTCCCATAATGCCGTTGCCGCGGGGAACAATGGTTGCCTTGTGGACAGGATCGGCACCCTCGTCCTTCAGCAAGATAGCACTCAAAGCGTGGCCGCCCTCGTGGAACGCAGTCACGCGACGCTCCTCCTCCGGCACAATCTTCTTGCTCTCGGCACCCATCATGACGCGGTCCTTGGCGTACTCTATCTCTTCGCTGGTCACCTTCGCCTTGTTCAGCACCGCGGCCCTGATGGCTGCCAAATTCACCAAATTGCTAAGCTCGGCACCAGTGAAGCCAGTTGTTCCGCGTGCAATATCCATTGCATTGACCGTGCTGTCTGTCTTGATTTTGTCAAGGTACACCTGAGCCACCTCCGCGCGCCCTTTCATATCCGGAGGGTCAACGGTGATGGTGGTGTCCAGACGACCGGGGCGAGTGAGTGCCTTGTCCAACGTTTCAGGGGTGTTCGTGGCGGCGAGGACAATAACAGCCTCGTCGGAGTCGAAGCCGTCCATCTCTGCCAAGAGCTGGTTCAACGTCATGCGAGAGGTGCTATGGTCGGAACGAGAGCGGCGACCGCCTAATGCGTCCACCTCGTCGATGAAAATCAGAGCTGGTGAGTTGGCCTTTGCGGCCGCGAAAAGTTCGCGAACGCGGCGGGCGCCAACGCCAACAAACATCTCATCGAACTCGCTTCCGGTGGCGTAGAAAAAGCTCACGCCAGCCTCCTTGGCAATCGCCTTTGCTAGCATGGTTTTCCCGCACCCTGGCGGACCGGTGAGCAGCGCTCCTTTTGGCAGCCGCCCACCCAAATTGTAGAACTTCTCGGGGTCCTTTAGAAACTCAACAATCTCCTCCAGCTCTTTTTTCGCCTCATCGCATCCGCGGATGCTATCAAAGGTGACCTCCAAGTTGTCCAGATTCACCGGCTTCACGTCGACAGAGCCGAACAGGCCAGATATGCCAGAGCGCGCAAATCCTGACTTGTTTGTAGGCTGGCCCTCCTGAAAGCGATCGTTGAACTCCTCGACCAGGCTGATGAAGCAGCTAAGAGCAATCCCGAAGAGCAAGAACATCCAGAAGCGGGTGGCCCAGGAAGCCTTCTGCGGGGCTGACACGACCACAATCGGTCTTTCCTTCGTGCCCAGATCGCTTGGGAGCGGTTGCTGTTGTGGCTGCCCATACGACATACCCCCTTGCGGCAGGGGTGGTGGAGGAGCCATATACGTAGCATTATACGGAGGCCACAGAGGCTGCGCGTAGTGTGATTGCGGCGGCGGTGGCGGTGGTGGAGGATAGGTCCCGGGGGCGGAGTAGTACGTGCGCCTTTGCAGAAACTCCGGCGCCACAATCAGCGTCGTCCGACACTGGGATAGAACTCCGGCATGCACGCGAAGCACTGTTGTTCGTCGGTTGACGACCAAAGATGCGTCCCTGAAATACCTTCGCATTTCGAACGCCGGCATGTTGTCGCTGTTTGCGTGGTTTTTCTTTTCAGAAAAGATCAATAATACTGTAGTAGTTGAATGCAGAGTTCGGGAAAAGGAGTAAGAAAGGGAATAAGAAGCAAGTAGATGCGAACGCATGAGTGCACCGAGATAGTGTCATGTCATCTTCTATTCCCAAAGAGAGAGAATATGTGCACGGTTGTGGGGTAAGACGCACCACATCTTTTTTTTCTTCGTGGAGAAGGTTAGATCGACGATAGAATCGCTTCAAATAAAATAGAAGACATGTGAGCCATTTTGAGAACACTGATGCGGTAGCTTCTGAGCGGCATAAGAAAAAAAAGTTTTATTTACACCAACAAGAAGCCCAGCCTGCTCGTGTGTGTGTGTGTGTGTGTGTTCACTGCAGCTGATAAAAGGATACGAGCATGTTTCGGAAAGCCGCAGGAAGACCCTCGAGAATCGACTGAAAAATTGCAGGGCACGTCTTGCCGGCATGAAACAAAAACGATTGAATGGCCTCCTTCGTTCCAGGGTAGTTTACTGCAGCCTGCTGCCAGCTGTACACAATCTTGATGGCAGAAGAAAAGACCCCTGAGAAAACGTCTGCCGGCAGTTGGACCAGTGCCTGGAAGAGATGAATGGTAGCCTCTGATTTGTCGACTGTGTTCTCCGCCTGCGCCATGAGTTGTGACATTGTATCAATGCGAAACAAGGCCGCATAGTTTGGAACTGCGTCCAGTGCGCCACATAGATCAAAAGCCATAGCCGAAAAGTAGTAAGAGGAGTCCCCAAAGACGTCACTTCGCAACGCAGCGTTTGCAGACTTCAAAGCCTCCGTCGCAACTGTAGACAACTGGCCGGGGTAGCACGATGTAGCCTGCCCAATGAGCCGC
This sequence comes from Leishmania mexicana MHOM/GT/2001/U1103, assembly GCF_000234665.1. Lineage (NCBI taxonomy): Eukaryota > Euglenozoa > Kinetoplastea > Trypanosomatida > Trypanosomatidae > Leishmania > Leishmania mexicana. Next base: position 1,092,987 of record NC_018324.1, read on the forward strand.
ACAAGATGCTCCTTGAATTTCGGATCCTCGGCTTCAGATACTTCGCCGGTGGCCCACCTCAGGAGAGTGTCGTGGAGGCCGGTAGGCAGTGCACCCGATCCAACAGCGCGAAGGAGCCCACATAAAATTGTGATTCCAGCTACCTTCACTTCGTGTATTCGCGAGGTCGTCAGGAAATGAGCAGCAGAAACTGGCAAACCCCACGATGTTGACCTCAGCCACTCCTCAAGAATCGTCGTTGAGACTGAATTGGTGTATGCGCTGCAGATGAGCAGTGTATTGAAAACAAGGTCCGCGTCATCCGTTACGTTCCGGTTTTTGATGTCTGCAAGTACGCCGTTCCACGTGCTCAAATTCGCCACCGCCACCTCGTTGCTAGGGTAGACCGAGATGAAAGCAATCATTGCACGATCCAGTGAGAAAATGTCTTTGTCTAGTAGAATATTCGGCTCCTCTCGAATGTACATTGCCGAATAAGACTGCTCGAACAATGCTGCGCGGTTTGCCCTCTCACCCTGAAGTAGAGAAGAGAGTCTCTCGGCTGTTGCCCGGTCATTGAGAAGGCTAATGAGCTTGTTCAGAAAATCAACCAAGAGGGATAGATTGGTCGTCGAATACACCGACAGGCACGCGCAGGCCGACTCTAACAACAATGGCAAGTGAGGCATGACCATAGATGTGCTTCCGTAGTTCTCCAACACTCCGTAAACCACATTTAATGCACTGACGCTCGTGATCTGAATCCGCTTGCTTGTGCTCTGCAATCTCGAGGCAAGGAGTGGAATAATCGTATTCATCGTGCGAGGGGACGAATTCAGGACAGTTTCACTTATCCGCGACAGAGACCACATAGCAATGCTCACAACACAGACATGCTCAGACTGATTGCTGATAAACTGAACAAATTGATCCACTAAAGAGTCGAGCACTGCGCGCAGCTCATGAGTGCATCCGTTGGCGATCGTGCCAACAAGAACGATACCGCCCTCCCTCTCACGCCATTCACTGCTGCTCCACAGCTGCTGAATGGGACCGATGAAAGCCTGGTATGTTGCGTCACTTGAGAACGTGCTGAGCACATCTACTAATTTCAAAGCAGAGCTACGTAGCGTCATGGCAGCTGCATCATCGTCCAGCATGTCGTCCTCCGAAATATCCTTTGTTCCACCCTTCACTTCAAAACTGACAGCTGTGCTATCCCGAACACGGTAGTCGTCTGTGTCCATGATGTTTGCCACCTCCTCTGCCGACAGTAGCGCGTACCGCACAAGGGCTGGAGCTAAGGAGGAAATTAGCTGTGGCACACCAGAAACGAGAAAAGCAACAGCCGTTTCCCCACCGTTGCGATCATACAAATCCACGGTGGTGGATATCAAATCAATCGCTGCGGCGACCAGCTCCTGATTTCCACTGATGCTGTTCTGACTACTGCAAATAATTTGAGCAGAATTAGTAATCCACCAGTTTGTATACCTCTGCATTTCGTTCGGACTCATCTGACCGAAAAAGTCGAAGTAGTCCAGGAGAAATGAGCAGGTACGCAAAACGAGAATCACGAACGCCGAATCCCCACCACACGAACACTCCAGTAGGGATGTGCACACGCTTGACAAGCTGTGGCTGGCTTTTGACAGACCCATCTGTAGTGGGGAAAGTGTGTCGACATTCCAGTCGAGGAGTGACGCTTGCTCGTAAATGTTGAAACACATACGAAAGGCAGCTTTTCTTATCGTCACCGGAGCACTCTGGGAAGCAGCAAGCTGGGAAACGCGCAGAATAATGTGCTCGCTAGATTCGCCTATTTGCTTGGGCACATCTTCCACGAGGTACTGAAGGCAGTACAGTGCGGCGAGAGTTTTCGATTCCCCGCCTGGAAGCAGATCGTTCAGCAAAATGCTTGGAAGATCACCAACCCCCGAGCCTATCCACCATTCAAGTGATGTCAACGCCGTTACCTTTACAACCACTTGCGCCGAAGTTCGGGCTATTCGCATATCGGGCGGATTAGTCAGCGACTTCAGTGCAAAACGCGCAGCTTCCTTCACCGCGCCTTCGCCAAGGGCATGACGGGCAGATGTCAGATTGTTTTTTAGCGTGATTCCAGCGAGTTGTCGATACTGAGCCCACGGAACCGGGAGCACCATATCCGCCACAGGATTTGTCTCTGCTCCGAAAACAGTGGAAAGCAGAATACAAAAGGCAGGGTTCGACTCGTACTGCTTGAGCTGAGCGTATGCCGCCTTTGAATTCGACACCTCGACACCATTATTGTGAAGCAGCTGAATCACACTCACCAAATCACCTTCAGTTGGTGTATACATGATGATCAACTATTCTATGGAGAATGGTGCCGATTATTTATGAGCGACCTTCGAGGAAAAAGACTGAGGAAGCAGAGGTGGCAAGGAGAGCGTGGTTAAGAAGCATGAGCGAGATCAAATCGCCATATAATAACTTTCTCAGCAATCGTGCAAGGACATAATACAAGCCGAGTTTTTTGGGTTATCAATGCAAAACAGCCTCTTTGCGAACTGACAACGGCACTCATCTACCAACAGAAAGTGGGATTTGACTATTTATTCCATCCTTGAAATCAGCACAAAATGAAGATGCGTTTTCTGCTGGGATTTGACCCTTCTCTATGCATTTTTCTGCAGCGCGCCCACTTCTCTGCCAATACAACATGAGTCACGCACCACTCCATCCCCTGTCCGTCACAGGCCCCATCGCCTGGTGCAGTGCAGCGGGAGACACACACTCGCTAATGCAATGCCGACCCGGCCATCAGAGCACGGCCCCTGCCTCGGACCCCAGCCACCACCAGTAGGCAGTGCGAGGGCCGGGTGGGGTACGTTCGAGTCACGCCGACACTCTGCCTGACACATGGATGGCGCACATGTGTGCACTGCCGCAGCTCGCTCCGACGCAGCGCCATGCAGGACCTGCCCGCGGACATCCGTAGCGATAATTCGCTCAGGCTTCCCTGCGCCGTACGCACGTGACCCTGTCACCACGCTGAGGTGTCCCCCGTCATCAGGGTCTCATGCACCTGCTAGCGTCCAAAACCGCCCATTTGAAAAAAGCGGCAGTAGGCTCTACAATTGGCGACTCACGTTCTGAATGAGTGAAAACCAAATCGAAACTAAAATACTATTGCGTGTATGTCCTCAGAGCTTCGCAGCAGGTATTTTACTCATTGCACGCGGCTCGCAAGTGTCCAGGGGAGAAACACAGGCGGATAGTATTTTAAAACCGCGTACCAGAGAAAAGAAAATTACGCTGGTATACCTGACTATCATGGGAGGCGCTCCCCGATGTGTGTCACGTATTTTCAGTTGCTCTGCATACATATCATGCTGGACACATTATAGGAGGAGCAAAGATGGCTTCGCCTTCTCTCAACTGTAGCTATGGATATCCGAGTAAACCTGCTTGTGGAGAAGGGTCAAGCTTAGGTCACGTCTTCATAGGTTCCGTTTCAAAGGGCACTCTCTATGCGTGTATTGGGTTGAGACTCACTTTTCCACCCTCCGCTGTTTCCTCGTTGACTCAAGGCCACATTTCACATTCACAGCTTCACTGTGATCCATGGAATCCGTGCGCGCCTCAGTTCTCAACGTGTTAGACGGACCTGAGAACACGGATACGCATACACCTACATCTCCCGAAACTGGCAGCCGTTGGCCCATTCCTCCTCCGGGAAGAGCGCTGAGGTCCAGCCCGCCTCAGTCTATTGTCTTACAAAGAGAAGCTGCCACTATCAGGTTTTATTCTGAACCTCAGCCCACCCTTCCACGACCGCAATCTTTTGCTCCGCAGCTCCAAGTGGCAGGGGGGCAGATTTGTTCTTTTTTACCGCTTCCGGGTTCTGCATAAATCTGTCACTCTTGAAAAGCAAATCACCTTCGACGTCTTTCGCCCCATTTGAAGGCTATGCAGAGACTGAAGTTAGCTGGGATAAGCTTCCCCCGAAGCGGACAAGAGACCAATTAATCTGGCGGCGGTACGGCATAGTGGCCACTGTCCCCGCTTTTCATTTATGTAGTGGACATTCCCACCCTCGAGATCACGCATAGTTTTGCCCAAAACGAAAGGCGTCAGTAGATCATCGCGCGCACTCAAGCAATCACCTGCAACTTGCTCTAATGAAGCATTTCGCGGCCACAAAACAGAACCTATCACACAGGAAGCCGGAAACCACCGGGGTTTTCAGCGCGGAAAAACACCTTAGAACATCAAGCTTTACACTGATTTCTTCGCTTGCAAAAAGAGATATGAATGTGCGATCAAGCAGGACTCACACGACGTCTGGTAAACCAAGCTGCTACAGGACACATCGCCTTGTATACGAACACGAAACAAAACATCTAGATATGCCCACCGCTTCTCCCCACAGATGACGATCGCAACCTACCTGAAAGCAGCGGTAGCGCGCTAACAGCACACAGCGTGCCACAGCTTCCCTTTGCGATCGGGTGCTGGGACTCTCTCGTCCGCACACCGCCAACATGTTGTTGGATGACTGTAGAAGAAGCACAGCCTGAGTTCCAGATAACGGCGATAAAGAGGGAATGCAGGAGCTCAGCTGATCTGTGCGGCTCGCCGGTTGTCCTGGCCCCGCCTCCACTTCCACTCGCCAACAGTGCCAGCACCCAGGGTTGGGGGACCAGAGCCTTTCTTCTCTTTTCTTTACAAACGCAGCATTTCATCACGAACATGCCAACGCACACAAACTTATTTTCCTGTGGAAGAAACGAATGGCCAAACGCTGAAAAGAGCACCCGCTATCATTTTGGCTAAACCAGTTTCATTTTGAAGCTTGTGGATTTGTTGATTATGTGTCGAAACTACGTCTTAAACGTGCTGCCCAAGATCTGAAATGCGAAAAATGCGGCGGTGACGAGGCCAGCATTGAGACTTGCGTTTGCAAAAGAGCGCCCCAGCACCGACCGGGACTGTTGTCTTGAAACATCCTTCACGTTGTTTCAACAGCTTTGGGTGTCACACCCAAAACGCCAGGGCCCTGGGGGAAAAACGTCGCGGATCGCCATGCCCCCTCCCCCCAAAGCCCCTCGCAGAAAGAGCCCCCCGCCCTTTGTTTTCTGTGAAGCGCAACCCGTTCCCCCGCAGAAAAAAGTATCGTTTCCACCGCCTTTCGGGTGCCTGACCCCTGGCGTGCCAGCGTCTTCATCCACTGTCCTTTTCCCCTTTCCAAATAAGCCCCGTGCCCTGTTTTGATTTTCCCCCTGCTGCCGGTGTGTGTGGGGGGCCTGGTGGCCGGGTGTGGTCGCCGGTGGCGCGGTTGGGTGGCCTGGGGCCCGCGCGCCTTCGGCTTTGTCGGGGGGGCCCGGGGCTGGCCGGGCCCCAGCCCCTCGCCTGCCGACCGCAGGCCGCGCGCGGCGCTGGCCCCCTGGAAAAACACGGTGGCCGCGGCAGAGGCGGGGCATCGCGGAACCCGCGCGGCGGTTCCCGATGTCGCTTTCGCGCTGGCGCCGCGGGTTTTCTTGCCTTGGCCGTTGGGGTGTCGGTGCGCCCGGTGGAGGGGGGGGGGTTCGGCGTGGTGGCGTGTGGTGCAGGGGTGGGGCGGCGGGGCCTGGGTTTTGGGGGCGCGCGGGGGCCGGGCCGCCCCGGCGGCGACAGGGCCAAGCGCCCACGGCGCAGCAAGGCGAGGGCGACCGGGGACGGACGCGTTGGAAAAGGAACGGGCTTTCCTGAAAGAATAAAGGGGGGCGAGGCAGAGCGGGGCGAACAGAACACGGCGTCGAAGACGGTAAAGTGGAAAAAAAACGGAGGGACTTCGCGTCGCTGCCTTGCTGTTAACGAGTGGGGCGGCGCGTGGGAATTCTCGCGGTCCCTGGCGCACTCGTGTTCAACTCCTTTTCTTGCTATCCAGGATGAGCGTTACGGGGCCGTCGTTCGACAGGTGAATGTTCATGTAGTGCTGAAAGTTGCCGGTCGCAATCTTGTGTGGGGCATACTCGCACCGCAGTTTATCGCGAAGGGTGTTGAACACCTTGAGGGCGTCTTCAGGTGGCATAGCGTTATGGAAGTCTGGCTTGTTACCCTTCATGACGTGCATGAGCGTAAACTGTGAAATGAGCAGCACCTCTCCATCGATTTCCTTCACGTTTCGGCACCACATCTTGGACCCATCCTCATTGCTCCACACCCGAGCCCCAAGAATCTTGCGGAGGATGTACTCGGTGTCATCAGCCGTGTCGTCACGCGCGATCCCGACAAGGACGGCCAGCCCTTTCTGGATGGAACCTACCACCTCACCCTCAGAGGTGACGGAGCCGCTCAGAACGCGCTGGATGACGGCCTTCATGGTGTGCAGAGCGCTCGCAGTTGCACGCACACCGACAGCTAGACGGGATTGAGTGAAGGTGTGTAGCGGACGTACGGATGTGTCACACAGCGCCCTGTTCGGCGGCGAGCATCGTACGCAGTTTTGAAAGGGAGCCAATGGTGGACGGAGAGGCGAGGAAAAAGAGGTCCATAACAGAAAGGGGCGCAGCTATGGACGTTGTTGTCTCCATGGCGGCTGCAGAACTCGGAACGGGCGCGCGCCGATGAGCACAACACGCCCGCCACGCACAGCCGCCGTCAAGAGAAAAAAAAGCGAATTCCTTGCTGGACTGTCTCGTGACGAGGATTGGGGAGCAGGCGCAGCGCGCGGTGGTGCAGTTCATCAAGTTTCACAGTTACCAAAGGGGGAGTCGCAGAGGGCTCTCCAGATTCACTTCACCGAGGAGAACCAAGCGCGGCAACAACAGGAACAGCGAACAACAACGGCAGAAAAGAACGGCGGAGACTGATAGGTGCCAGCATAGCGGGGCACTACGGGCAAACACAAACGTTTACGCACTGCGCTGGCGTCTGCTCCTCTCTGAAACGGCACTCAAGAGCGAGTGGTGGCGCGTCCGACGAGCCGCCTTCGCTTCGGCGAGGGCAGCTTCTCCGGTCACCTGCGCACCAGTGGGATGCACCGTGCCTGCAGGGCCGTTGCGCACAAGCGAGAAGATGTCCCGCTTTGCTTTCTCCACATGAGCACGGTGGGTGCTGACTTCACGCACGCCATAGTGGCGCAGCACATTAGCCTTGGCGGAAAGGGTGTGGGGCGAATCAAAAAGTGCCTCCCTTTCGACCCACAGGCACACCAGCGGTCGCGACTCCTTTGGGAGCGTGTGCTCCAAATGCCGCGCCACTGCTGTAGCCTCTCGCAACCCGTCCACACACCGCAACTCCTTCTGCTCTCGGAGAGCAAGCGCTAAGAACGGAAGGAGAGGCCAGGAGGATGCGGCGTGAACTTGGTAGGCGCTAGGCGTCGCCCTGCTCACGAGGGCGTCGTGCAGGGCACGCACGAATGCGGAGGCCTGCCGTGGGGCGTCGTCCGCACCTGTGTACATGCGCTGCAGTTCTACAAGAGAAGCCGGAGTGAGCACCACCACCGTAAAGCGCAGGGGAAGCGCTGCTGTTGGCCCAACAAGCAGCGGCTGCAACACACGCAGAAAATCCTCCACGGTCAACTCGTCATCAGCATCTTTCCTCGAAGTTGTGGCGCAGCGTTCGGCGAGCGCCCGTATGGAAGCAGTTCCCAACACCAGCACCGAGGTGGCTTGGCGTCCTGCGGAGAATCGCTGCAGCTGCGCGTCAAGGGTTTCCAAGGTGAGGGTACGAATTGGGAGTTGCAAGGACGCGCTTACCACACGATCTAGCGTCTGACTGGCCTGTGCCGGGTCGTCGTTGTTGCCGCACGCGTAGAGAAGCTCCACTACGCTCTTTAGCTCTGCCTGCGGCAGCTGAGCGTAGACAGAGCTGACGGCGCAGTTGACGACGGTGGAGGAGGCGGGGCTGGAAAATGCGTTCGCCACCGCACTGCACCACGACGTGTCACGCTGCTTAGCGGAGAGCAGCAAAAGCCATAGAAGTGACCGCTGCTGATCTCCAGAAACCCTCAGCCACGCCGTGACGCGGTGCGCAGCTGCGGTGGCCGGTACAGCGGCGACGGCGTCTGCACCTTGACCGGTTTCTTTGACCTTCTGCATCCGCTGCAACAGCGGCCACAGCTCCCCGTCGCCACGTGCCCACTCACCCTCCGGCACGCTTGACCAAAGCAACAAGTGGAGAAGTACCAGGCTGCCACTCACCGCAACGTGTGCCGGCACCCCTGCCGATGTCGCAGCCACGCAGTAGTAGTGCAGCGACTGGGTCTCAGAAAAGTACGCGGCGAGAGGGGCAAGGAGAGACGGCGGAACGCTATAGCCTTTCTGCGTTGCGGCCGCCGCGAAGATGACGAGGGACGCAGCGAGCGCGTAGGGCAGCGCGAGCTCTTGTACTCGAGGCCCTGAGAGGTTGGCGAAGAGCCTCAAAATCTGCTCCGCCGCGGTGGTGCTCGCGGCCACTGGGACTAGCATACCAGCACTTCCGATCACAACAAGCTCGGCGGAGAATATGCGCAGCATCAGCGAGGTGAAGTGGTTCAGCTCGTCACGCTGGGCTGTCGTGCGCTGACGCACCGGTGCGGCACGGCAGAGGTGGCCATATACTCGCAGCGATGCCCGCTGGACGTGCACATCGTCCGAGGCGGCGCCGCCGTTACCCGCGTCTGCCGCCACGGACAACCGTGCGTGCTGGTCGGCGAGGTAGCGCAGCAGCTCTGCACCGATTGCAGCGATGCCAGGCCAGCTGATGGCACCCCTCAATCCATCCCACAATGAGAGCGCCTCTTCCACCGTGCAGATGACGGTGTCGCTCGTGCGCTGGGGATGGTACAGGAGAGCCTGCATGGCGCTCTTCAGCAGACGCACCACAGCCAGCTCAAAACGCATGTCTGCGGCATCTTCTTCCACCAACGCAGGCCTCTTCACCATGGCGCCGTCGTCCCTGCACCACCACCGCGCGCTGAACCAAGACGAGGTGCGAGGTGGAAGACCACTGCTTGTCCTTCGCCACGTGCCCTCACTGCCGCGGCCGCTGCGCCGTCGCTCTCGGTGCTCGGCCAACGTGGCGAACCCCAGCGCACCACGCGCGCGGTACAGGAGAAAGATGAGACGCGTCACGGTCTCTGCGTCCCCTTGCACGGCGGCAGCTTCAGCACAACGCACCGCCACCATTTCATCAAACAACGCCTTTGGTGCTCCGTGCTGCATGTCGCTGCAGTAAGAGGAGCCCGCGACCGCCTTGCCAGGTGAGAGAGACGTCCACGAAAGGCGCGTAATGGTGGCAGCCTCCAAAAGTTCCAGCGCGTGCGCCTTCATCCCCTTCGTTGTGCTGCGTAGCATCGCAGCTGCAATCGCCGCGAGTACCACCGGAGAGCGTGTGAGAAGCCACTCACCGTCAGCGTCGCCGCAGTGCACCCGGCGGGTAGGCGACCCTCCGTGCAAACTGTAGCGCTCTTGGAGCGCTGTCGACAACAGCGGCACCTCCGACTCTGTTGCCTCTCCGTCTCCCGCGCATGTGTCTGTCAGTCGGAGGAGGCGCGTTAGCCACGCTAGTGCATCGCCGCCCCCTTGTATGGTGTCCATTACATGCTGGATAGCAGTGGCTTTGACAGTGCGCACCTCGTTCTGAGTAAGGTCCCATGGCCCGGGCTGGTGTGGGTGAGGAGGTTTGTTGAGCAGGTCCACCAGTACTTCAGCAATGCGCGCGGCTTCCGAAGACGTGCCGAGTGCTTCACGCAAGCGGGTAAGAAGCTGGAGAAAGTGTTGTGGGGTTGCGAGCGCAGGCGCTGGCGAGGTGTGGCGGCTGACACCGCTGGCCAAATTGCTTGGCCGGTACACGGCATAGCACTTTGGGGCCTCCAGCGCTAGACAGAGGGCAGCGACTTCGCTAAGCGCTACGCGCGAGCTGCTGCCTGGCGAGGACGGACTTTGAGCGAGCAGGTCTGTCCACGAGGCAGAGATGCCAGAGGCATCCATAGCTGAGGCAGTACGTGGACCACCAATAGACGGGTACCCGCTGGTGGAGCTAAGGCGCCGACGCACTGCCGCCGCGCCCAAGGGAGGCGGGACATCGGCACAACGTCCTGTGTGAGAGCAGCGACACTGGCGCTGACTGACACACAGGGGGGTTGAGAAGGATAGCCCCTGGGTAAGCAGCGGTGCGATACGACTCCGCGCCCGCGCCACGATGATGTTGCGCATTTAGGGAGGACGATCACGAAGGACACGCCACTGCAGGGCGGAATTGTGGAGTCGAGCTCACCTACGCAGGCAGACACACAGTACTCCAGCAAACAACCAGGGACGGCACAAAGTGGGGGTGGGAAGAAGAAAAGGACTGGGAGACGAACGTGAGGGCAGAGAGGCAGCCGTCAGCGTGCTGCCGCACCGTACAAGGAAAAAAAGGATCAAGCAGCGAATGACGCAGTGTAGTGGTCGTGTGTCCCTCGTTGCCCCTCTCTGCCCATAATGACCAACTCCGCCTACTCACAGTTCTCCCCCGTATGCTCCACGACAGCAGATGCCAAGAAAGGCTGCGTGCTTGTGTGTGTGTGTCACGAAAAAGCGGTCCGACATCAGTGGTGAGTTGAGAGAGGATGTGACGAGATGGTCCGTAGCGTCGTGAGAGGATTCACATTGCAAGCAGGTACATCACAATGGGGGTGGGGGTGGGGGCTGGCACTCATGCTGTGGGCCTTACCGTTTCTCACGCATGGAGAGCATGGCAAGATGCTCGCAAGCGCAGACAGGCACATAGGCTACGCAACACGACACCTTCAAGGCACCTCGAAGAGAACAACGCGATCACCTGTACAGGTGTGTGTGTGTGTGTGTGAGAAGGGGGAAGTCGCGTCGACTGCCGGTCTCTCAAGGGCCCACCTCGCAAATGCTGGGCTCGGAAATGCCATATCCACACAAAGTACAGCATGCACACGCCATATTTTATTGCTCAGACACCCTCTTGAGAGTGCCTGACTTTTCTTATTTAGCACACGTACAAATATCGCGACAACGCGCAAGCACCCCGCAGCTGCGGAAAGCCGCTAGGAAAGGTGCAAGAAGAAACAGGGCAGGCTAACACGAAATGGAGTGGGTGCATGACCGCTAGCAGCAGTAGCAAGCCTTGAGGAGGTCTGTGCTGAC
>NC_018324.1:1104173-1157444 GCF_000234665.1 Leishmania mexicana MHOM/GT/2001/U1103
CACGCATACACACACATGTAATATATATATATATACAATGTATAACATACATGTATAATATAATATGTATATGCATATTATATGAGAAGCATAACAGAACCAATGCAGAAGAAACAAGACACACACACACAGACACACACACACAGGCAGAGGAGGAAGGGAGGGAAACAAGAGGCTCTCTCGCTCTCGCTCTCTCCCCCTGACGCACGCAGCTCTGGAGTGGTGCACTGTGTCCAGGCTAACGGGAGAAGAAGCAAGTAGAGTAGGAGGAGAAAAAGGGTGCTCAGCAACGTTGTCCTTCCACGTTCATTCACAGGCAAACGAGCACTAACACACACACATACACACACACAGACAGACGCATGCTTACTCTCCATGCCCCACTGTTGTCACACCCGGATGCCATGGAAGGGATGGAGAAAGAGAGCCAGAGAACGGGGAAAAGAACCTGCCGAAAAGAAGAGGTGACCTCCGGAGAGGAAGAATGCGCGGACGAAGTGCACAAGGACAGCTGCGCTACTACAAACGGAGAGAAAAGAGTCCGCGGACAACGATACGCGTTGGGATGGCGTTGGTGATGTTTTTTTTCTGTTATTTTTATTTATTTCTATAAAGAACAACGGGTGGAGACAACAAACAACCACAAAGAACGAAACAAAAAAAATCAGCAGCGACTTCGGTACACACACACACACACAAATGCGGTCATCCCATATTGACGTTTTTTTTTCACCGCCCTCCGTCCTGTAGCACGTGCCCACGATTCACTTCTAACCATTTGACGAAAAGAAGGTGCAAAGGTACAACACGCGACGAGGGGGTGGGATGGGGGGAGGGAGGGAGACCAATCAAGAAAGCTCAGCGCTAGAGGCAGTACAGCAATCCAGAAAAAAAAGCGAGGGGAGAGAATGAAAAATATATATATATACACACACGCTTACGAGGCAGGAGAGGGTGGGGTTTGGTGGACAGGTTATCAGGATGGAAAAGCGAAAGAATTGAAGGGGGGGGGGTAGACACACGACACAGCTACTGACCGAATCTGCACACACACACACACCACAAAAAAGAAAAATGACGATTTTTTTTGTTTATCGGGCTGCTCTATCGCCTGCAATTTTCCGTGGAAATCGTGCTGTTCCCATCTTCGCCTTCCTTGGGTGTTGTGCTGGACGTGATGCACATATGCACGCATGGGCGCGGGGCTCCTATCAGGAAAATATGTGCGCACAAGCACATATACTAACCCCCTCAACACACACACATAGTCACGAATACACGCGCCGCAATGAGGGCGCCACAAAGGAGGAGTGGCTGTAGCGGCAGACAGGAAATCTGAGCAGGTAACAAGAAAACCTTTCCACTTTGACTGTGAGCGTTTTTCTGTGACTTTCCTTCTTTTTTCTTCTTGTCCCTTCATCATTTCCGTGTTTCCGCCGGCTCACAAGTCATTATCTCTCTGTGTGTGTGCCTCTCCCTCCTACATACACACACATACAAACGTCGACCAATAACAACGAGAGAAATCTGTCCGTCTAACAGCGAAAAGAAAAGCACAAAGTACACAATCAAGAAAAGGAACTGAGGGGGCTTTTAGTGCGGCCATTTCATTAGAAGAAAAACAGACTCAGAAGACACGCACACACACGCACACGTCGCCACGGACACACCAAAAAATACGTGAAGAATCGTTTTCGTGCATTGTGAAGGTTTAAGTACTTCAAAATGCTTTCACGAATTCTGCTTGCCCCCTTCCCCTTCTGTCTCGCTTTTCGACCTCCTCAGAGCGTGTGAGGGGACGGCAAGGGGAGGTTGGATCTGGAAGGGAGAGTTGGGTGGAGTCGGCAGGTGAGGTAGGGAGGAGGAAAGCGACGTCACCTGTGGTGTGCGTTGAAGGCGTTTCAATGTATGAAAACGCACACACACACACACACACGCCAGCGCACTTCACATGCACGAGGGCGCCACAGTAGAAGGAACACACGAAAGAAAAAAAAAACAGAAATGACGGGCGTGTACAACAGAAAAAGTAAGACAACAAGCAAACATGCGAGAGCGAGAGAGAGGGAGAGGGAGAGGGAGATGAAAAATATGAGCGAGGCGAACAAACAACACAACGAAGAAAGGGGAGAGACGATGGAACAGCGCGGCATTGTTGTTGCGTGTCTGTGTACCCTTTCGTAGACGCATGCCAAAGCCAACAAAGCAGCCCACAAATGCCTCCATTCCTTTCTGGAGACGATGTGTGGTGTCATGGAGAAAGTATAGACAACGTCACTGCGTGAACAGCTGCACCTTTGCTCCTCTGCTGGCTTTTTGGTCCTTCTGAGCGTCCTCCATGTACACACACACAGACACACACACACACACACACCGAGAGACAGACTCGTACCACCGCCGAAATGCCACCGGCTATGTCTCTCCCTTTCTGCCCGTGTGGAATAGGTGTGCTCCTGCCCCTTCTTCGAACGGCTTTGTGCCGTTAACGAAAAAAAAAACAACAACAAAAAATGAACTTCTGCTATTCACATGCCTCCTCGCTCTCCTTTTGTGGTTGGCAGCCGTGTGGGGTTCATCCCTATCATCAATCGAGTTTTCTCCTCGGTAGTGAGATGGGGAGGTACACAGGAGCGGGCAGAGTCCCACCTTCACTATCAGGCGAAGAAGCGAAAAAGGAAGACAGCCCGGAGTGGAGAGCAATGACGCCGCCGGCAAAGACGGAAGAAGCGTTGGGTGAGGATGAGATATGGAGGTTGCCTCTGTGTATGTGTGAAGGATGGCGACGGGGACATCAAGCAGACACACAAAACCGAAACAACGCAGCATCCATGGCGATACATCCATACACACAGCAACTTGTTGGCCTCTCTCTGTCCTTCCACAGCACTTTCTTTCGACTTGCGTACGCACTGCCAAGGAAGTTGTTGCGCTATTCCACATGCAGCTTGCCTTGTGCCCCACCCCTTCCCTCTCCTGGCCTTTTTTGCCAAGCCTACGTCATTACTTCTCCCACCAAGAGAACAGGAGAGCTGGAGAATCGAGAAGTGTGTGCGCAAAGAACTTGCTCATGCCGGAAAATGACCGAGCAGGTGCGTGCGCATAGGTGAAGGACGGGAAGGGGGGACATTGCGGACTTCTATGAGCTTGTAACGCCACCGTAACAGTCACATGGGCACAGGATAGCAAACCGAGCCCACCGCATTATGTGAATCACACGCACACACACACATACACCACAGAGTGCGGCCATGTCTGCCGTAAGCCTCTCGCGCATGCCTCCTAGAACGCGTCTAAGCAGCTGCCTTCAAAGCCTTGCGGCACTGCGCCACGAAGCGAGCATAGCGAAGGTGCGCCACGGTTGCCAGCACCACCGCAAAGGCTGCCGTGCACGTGACGACGATAATGGGTGTCTGAACGCACGCATGAGACGTGCAGCCCTGTTCCACCGTGTGGCCCATCTTTTCGCGCTCCTTGTCTACGGTGAGGCCGAAGAGGAAGCGATTGAAGCAGATGACGCCAATGACGTTGGTGAAGAAGCTCATGTTGTACAGGATGCCGTGGTGACCAGCGAAGATGCAGGGGAAGATGAGCGCGCGCACGCCGTTGAAGACGCCCTCCTCGAAATAGACGAGGATGTACGGAAGGAGGAGAGCGTCTCCAGGAAGCACAAGGATCAGAATACCGGCGATTGTGGCAATGAACGGGGCAACAGGCAGAGCGATCGTCACAAGCACCTTGCGGTTCTTCGGGTCCTGGTGCTGCACGTACGCCTCGAACAGGCCCATCGAGATGCGACCCACGGCGCTGCCCACACCGAGGAGGGCCGTGTAGAGAGAGCCCAGCTCCGCGGTACGGGGGCGGCCTGTGCGGGCGACGTAGATGGTGCTGCCGTTGTACGTAACGATCGTGCCGAGGACACTCTGGCAGACAAACGCAATGAGGATGAGCCAAATCTCAGGGCGCATGAGCGTCTCCCAGATCGTGCCACCATAGCGAGGGTCCTGCGGACCATCCTCGATGACGGCCTCGACACCAACAAGAGACTGCTTGCGCGCCGCATCGTCGTCGCTGACGGGAAAAGTGCTGAGGGGCTTGTTGCCCTCGGTGTCATCGAAGGTGCTGCGCTGCTGCTCCGCCGGCTCGCTCACACCACCAAGCCAGGGAATCGGCAGCGCCATCACCCAGAAGGACATGCACAGCAGCACGGTGATGCCACCGATTACCGCCTTGCCACCGCGCGACACCTTTGTGTACGCCAGTATCGGGGCCGTGATGGCAAAGAAAATGACGAGGCAGGCCACGATGACGTAGCCGTACGCAATGCGGCGCAACGGAACGAACTTCTTCGCGTAGATGTCCTTCAGCGACGTCAGGGCGGCAATCTGCTCCTCTGTCTTGCTGCGGGCGCGCCACCAGTTCACAAAGTACGGAGGCAGCGCAATGAGAAGTATCGCCATCAGCGCGACAACCACCGTGAGAACCATGATGAGGTAGATAAAGCCGCTGATGTTGTTCGTGAAGAAGCCGCGATTGATGGAAGAGATGACGGAGCTGCCCAGGCCCGTCATCACCTTGGCCATCCCGATCACAGGACCACGGTTTCGTGGGAACAGCTCCACCAGCGTCACAATCGACGCGGCGTCGAAGAGACCACTGCACGTGTTCATGAAGGCGTAGAAGACTGAGATGGTCGCGGTGGTACCCTTGATTTTTCCGTCGAAGATGAGCCCGAGGCCAAGGCAGCCGATGAACCCCATCATACCGGCAATCACAAGCAGTGGCAGGGGGCCGATATGATCGTACAGCACACCGTACGGAATGACAAAGTAGCAGAACACCACACCGACCGTGCTTATCGTGGAGAGATCACCATCGGAGAGATGGAAGCGGGTTTGGAACTCATCACTGAAGAGGTCGAAGGCGAACACAAGCGAGACGCAGATGCTGCAGAACAGCACACACACCAGTGCACGGAAGCGCTTCACCTCATCAATCACGTGCAACCCGCACGCCTCCCGGTGGGCGACGTACTTGGTTTGACTGAAGGTGTGCTTGAAACTGTCGAACATCTTCGCAGGGGGGGGACACTATTGTCTGTATGGTCCAGTGCAGCGGAAGAATGCTCACCAGCCAAGTAGGTCGCAAAGAGAAGGAAGGCGTGAGAGCGGAAAATACCTGTGCGTGTGTGTGAAGTGACACAGAAGGATAGCGCTGCTCTGTTGTGGGTCTTTGTGGCAACGTCGTACATGAGTAAGGTGGTAATGGTTGTTGCACATGCGTGTGTGCGTGTTTGAGATGGTAATGGTGGCGAGGGAGGAGAGGGACGGCGTGCATGTGTGTGTGTGTGTGTGTGCAAGTTAGCGTAGAGAGAGAGAAAAAAGGCAACATATGCGCCGGCAAGGAAAGCAAAGCACACATCACGAGAGGGATGAGGTAGACGGGTGGAAGGGGTGAGGGGAGGCGAGGGGCGAACACAGGGATACGTGCGAGACACATATACCTGACTCTCTCTTGGAGGCCACCCTCGTACATGTACCATCCGTTACATATGCATCCACACGTATTCTTGCTCGACTTAACGTAGCATGCGACAACGCCGTGACGACAGAGACTATGAAGAGAGAGATACCATCGAAAACACTGCAGGCATACGCACAAACACTGGATTTGAACCACGTGCACAACCCGAATAGTTGTACGGACGCAACGCGGGTTGCAGTTTCTGACTCTGTTGAGGCCGTTCTTCGCACACCGACGCGGAATGCTGACGAGATCACGGCTGACGGGAATGGTTGTCCTGCGCCACCACGTCGTTCCAACCGGGCGATGCGTCACCAGCGTAGCGCAGCGTCACGACCCGCTCAGGGAACAAGGAAACGCGAACAACCTCAGCCGCATTCGGATCGGCCGCGCTGTTGGCAGCAGCTTGCTTGGCCCTGAGTGTGACGCGCTGCCCCGTAATGGTAGAGTTTGAAGTGCTCTCTGGCTGCGGGGCGGTCCCAGAGGTGAGGGAGGAAGAGAAGGATGCTTGCATTGATGAAAAAGGGGAGGCGGAAGATGCGTGGGTGTGTCAATACACGAGGTGAAAGGAAGACACGGGAAAATCGTTCGTTTTTTTTTCGTGCATATGCTCAATCCTTCACGCCCTCCTTCGCAGCCGCACGATGGTGGCTTACTACTTCAGAGGGCTATGCGCGGTGGGGGCGGGGGGGGGGGGAGGCCGCCACGACGCGCCCTGCAGCACACACTCCTCCTCGCGTACAAAATGCACACAGACACACACTCAAAAAAAATGTGGTAAAGTGAGACAGAGACGAGGAGCGAGCAGGGGACAAAGTACACGGGAGAGCGAGGGTGGCGGCATAAGACGGGGTCTTCTTTTTATTGTTTTCGTTTCTGCAGCGCGCCCACTTCTCTGCCAATACAACATGAGTCACGCACCACTCCATCCCCTGTCCGTCACAGGCCCCATCGCCTGGTGCAGTGCAGCGGGAGACACACACTCGCTAATGCAATGCCGACCCGGCCATCAGAGCACGGCCCCTGCCTCGGACCCCAGCCACCACCAGTAGGCAGTGCGAGGGCCGGGTGGGGTACGTTCGAGTCACGCCGACACTCTGCCTGACACATGGATGGCGCACATGTGTGCACTGCCGCAGCTCGCTCCGACGCAGCGCCATGCAGGACCTGCCCGCGGACATCCGTAGCGATAATTCGCTCAGGCTTCCCTGCGCCGTACGCACGTGACCCTGTCACCACGCTGAGGTGTCCCCCGTCATCAGGGGCCAGATGAAGATGAGAAAGCGAAAGAAAAAAACGAATACACCGCGCTACTTACATGTGAAGGGTATGCACACAAACCACGCTTCTGTGACTCTTCTCCCCTCACAAAGGAGAGACAGAGCGCGGCGTGGACTTGAAGTCTTCCACGAACGGTAGAGGCAAAGGTACATTTTTCGCCCACCGCCTGTTTTGGTGGCCAAATGTCAGCCCGAACGGAGAGGCCCCAATTTTGGGCATTACACACACGTAGACATATACGCATACATACGCACACTGCACATGCGCACCACGAGAAAGAGAAAGGTGCGACAGATGGCGCGTAAAAAAAAGTACGCTCACATATCCTCTTCACCGTCGTCGTAAGTCTCCCAGTCAGCTTCCATACTGCAGAATGTACAGCCAGCTGCGTCCGCCAAGCGGCAGCACGTGCACCCCTTTGCACCGTTGCAGCTCATCTCACCTGAGTTCATGAAGCAGATACCGCTTTCCATTGTAGCGTGACACAGGTAGGGGTATCCGCGCTCCTGGCAGTAGGAACAGCTGAGCTTTAGCGCCTCCGCGGCGACAGCGGAAGAGGAGACGATGCACAAGAGGGAGAGCATAAGCAAAAGGGGGAGGATGGGGAGTAATGCCACCACCCCGCCCACCTTCCCGCGGTGCGACGGAATAGACACCACTGGTGCCATGGAGAAATAACGACGTTATATGGACCGTGTCTCCCACGCGCAAAACAACAACAACGAAAGAAAAACGACGCCACTGCCACCAGTGATGTTAGGTTCTCCCCGAGGTGAGGGCTGATATGACCCGAATTCTCCCACGGACGAGAACGTTCAGCGCGCACCTTGTGATTTCCTCCGTCCGGCACCTCACCTTCACCAGTCAGCAGCCATGTAGGTAGTCCGTGTGTATGGGGGAATCGAGCGTGGGTGAGCGTTTGAGTGCAGAAGAGAGCCACCACCAGCCCACGGGCACAAAAAAAAGGGTGAGGGAGGGGGTGCCAGAGAAGTCGACGGAGAGAATAGACGCAACACCTGACATCATCGAACGAGGTCAGGCAACAACCCATCATCTTTGCCTCGGTTTGCAGCGCAGTAACGTGCTGATAATGAGCGGGTGCCACGCTGGGATCGCTCCACAACGCTCCAATTACCTCCCGTATCGGCGCACACCCTTGGGAGACGACGAAATCGCGCGTCTGAAGCTCACATCTCCTTTCGTTCCTCCCCACTGGACTGTTGTACTCAAAATGTGCGGTGACACCGAATGCCGTCACTGAAGCACACACAGAAGAAAATGACTATGTACTGGACAACCGATGGGCTTCGGCCGCCATTACCACCATCGCATCTACACACGTAGGGGGAGGGGGGGGCAGGTGGAGCACAGCGAGGTCAGCAGTGCCGAAAACAACAACGGACACACCTACCCACGCGCAGACACAGATGGGAGAGGAGCCGGCGATACGGCACCCTCCATCAGCCTCAGCCCTTGCCTATCTTGGCCAACACCCCCTCCCCCATAACCGCAATGCATGCGCTCCGGTGGTTTCCTCCCTATCCCCCCCCCACATGGGCACACCTTTCCTAGTGTACATATGCGAGAGGGGTGCCCATGCGTGTATGGATACGGTGAGATTTACAAAGGAAAAAAGAAGTGGTGATATCCACAACACCCAAGCCACAGCTGTAGGCAGCGCAACATACAGTCCACGGCAGAGAGTGAGAGAGCTGCTAACGCGACCCTACGGGGCTAGCTGCGGCAGAAACCCTCTTGAAGCCTTCGCAGCTGACAGGAGAGGTGAGTTTCCACCTGCTCTCTCTTTCCCTCGAAACCGAGTCATCACCGTTACTCACATGCACCAGCACGACTTCACGGCACAAACACCGAAGATCCGTCCGCTTCGTACGCTTCGTGCTCCAACTGCGAAGCAGCCACCTGTACCGCTTCTGCTAGACCACCCTCCGCTAATAACAGCGCCTTCAGTGCCTTGGCGCACTTTTCATTAAACCGCCGCACGGCTTTGCGCTGGAGCACAACAAGCTCGTGCTGTACCGACGGGTCATCGCTGTGGTCCAGCGCCGCCGCAGCACCGCCAATCTCCGCCTCTACATCATCACCGTAGAGCAGCTCTGCAAAGGCCTCTTCGTCGTGGTCAAAAACGGCCGCGCGCAGAATGTCAAGGTGTTCGTCGCTAAGGCTGTCGGCGAGGTTGACGTTGTACTGGCATAGACTGGCGGTGCTGTCGAACGTGTTGCCGTCCAAGAAGGACATGAAGGATAAGATCGGGTAATCAATCCCCTCCTCGCGAGAGCTGTTGACGGAGTCCATCAGTGCACTGAGCAGGTTCGGATCCGGGGTTGGGGTACGTGGAGCAGCGAGTGGAGTTGTCGGCCTGCCAAGGTGCCGCTGGCTGCTGCGGTGCCGCTTCTCACGCGTTGGGGGCGGTACCTGCTCGGATACACGGTGAGGCCGGTCTGAGGATGTCGCCGGTGGAATCGCCTCACCCGCGTCCTGGCGGCTTGCCACCTGCGCAGCTGCATGGGTCTTCCCTCGCGTGTGCCGGTGCGAGCCAGTGGACGGGGTGCGATGCCGCCATGCGCTGCCAGCGCGTGAGGTTGAATCGCGGTACTCCTTACGCGCACTGTGCCGACTCGCACGCGAGCGTGCGACATCTTCTACTTGGTGAGGCGCCCGCTCACGCTCCTTCTTCATCGACTCCTTTATGTTCTGTAACCAGTGGCGGGTGGAGTCGATGCGCTGCATGATCTGCTGTCCTCGTGGGCTGGGAATCACCACCGGCGGGCCGTTGTCGCAGACCCGGCGAAGGGAGTGAGCGGTGCTGGAGTGGGAGTGCGGCCATCCATTAGTCGGCGCCTGGCACCCTGAGTGCACGCTAATTACCTCAATGTGGGAGCCGGAGCGAGGGCATCTAGTCCTGTGGCTGTCAGCTCCGGAGCGAATATACGTGGACCCGGTTAGAGGCGGTGGCGCCGCGTACGGGTCCTCTGCTAGTGGGCGGAAGAGGGATGTGTGACGAGCGCGACGGCTTCCCTCATCCACGGAGTCAGGAGTTGAGGTGCGATGATGGCGACGGCGCCGCTCCGAATGGTGCCTAGACTCCGGCCGCGAGCTACGACTGCGGTGTGCACTGGTATGTCGACGCGGGCTGCGAGCTTCCTTCTCTGCGCTGCCGCCCGCTTTCGCTCGACTGTGCCGGCGAGAGCGGTGCGGTGTCGCCTCACGCTTGTCAGCCACCTCCGCTTGACGGGAGCTGCGGTACCGCAGCGCATCGTGCCGGTGTGCTGCCTCCTTTGCTGGTGCAGGTGCTGTCGAGCTTGTCGTGTCTGAGTGGCGGTGGCGCCGGGCACTGCCTTGGGAGCTGTATGCATGCGGCTCGGTAGATGCATGCCGTGGCTTGCGTGAGGAGGATGGGGCTCGGCGCTCGGGGTTAATAGGCGACCCTGTTGGTCGGTGAGAGCGATGCGGGCTTGTGGAAGAGTGACGGTGATGTGGGCAAGGACTGCGCGCCACGCTGCCATAGCCAACGTGCGACGGCTCGTGTTGGCGTCGGCTACGACGAGGTGTGCCGTCAGTGGAGGTGCGAGCAGAGCGACGCGGAGACGCTCGTTTACCATCCCCAACAGCTACGGGGGCGGTGCTCAAAGCAGGATACACCGATGCGGCATGACGAGAGGACGAGCGACGTCTGTGCGGCGTCGAGCGGCGACGGGGACTTGTTGACGCTACAGCTCGCCGATGGTAGACCCTTTCTCCACCGTTGTCCCCGTTGTAGTGATATGTTGGCGAACTACGGTGTCGCGGCGGCTGTGTGCTCTGCCGACGCAGAGGCGGTACTCCGTCCTCTGGCGCGTAGTCATCCTTGAGGTACTGATGCAGCTCTCGCGAGATGTGACTGAGTCCTTTGCGCTGCGTCGACGCGCTGCTGGTTCGGTACGGTTTCCGGTGCGGCGACGAATGGCGGTGATGAAGCGGCGAGCGTGACGTGCGCTCATCTCTCGGCTGCACGTAGTCCTCGTCCTCATAGTGGCGCCGGCGTGAGGATGACCGAGGCCGGTCGCGATGTTGGGAGCTTGCACGACCGGCAGACATGGTATGCGAGTTACTTGCGTCCGTGCGTGTGATGGCTCTGTGAGACTACTCTCCACGACACGCGGGTGATGCAGCGGAAGAAACGCACACACACACACTTCAGAAAAAGAACAGAGCTAAGAGGCGGCCCACTGCAGTCCTCTCCTGACACAGTCGGACGCGCCACTCCACAACTCCAAAGAATGACGAAAACCAGAGAATGCCCGGTGAGAAGGGCTTCGAAGGAAATGACCCCTGCAGAGCAGAGGGTATGCAAGAGAGGGAGGAAGGGAACGTCGCGAACCAGGACGACGTCAGCATATCACAGAGAACAATGACAATGTCGCAAGAAGAATACGGAAACGAATGTAGAGGAAGGGGAGGGAGGGGAGAGACAGCGAAAACGAGAGAGAGAGATGCGTCACTATGAATGATGCAGGGCCGCTAAGCACAAATGAGGTGCAAGTGAAGTGGTGGAAGAGGGGGGGAGGGGGAGAAGAAATACACAGAGAAAAGGAGACCAGTCAAGAAACTGAAGCCAACAAAATTAAGCACCTCTAATGTGTGTGTGTGTGTGGTAATGGAAAGAGGACGAGAGGGTGTCGGGATTGAGCGTGGGTGGCGGGGTAAAGTGGTGGAGATGGAAGCCGCACCTGGACGCAGCCGTATATAACCTTCCGTTATGTAGCTCGTATGTTTTAGTCCCCCCCCCCTCTTCCTCCTCCCCCCCTCTCTACTTCTTTGTAGCGATAGTTGAGAGACGATGTGTGCTTGTACGTATGTATGCGTGCCTGCGGGTACGATGCAGAGACACGCGCTTTTGATCTTCTCTATAAGAACGAAAGGAAGGCTCACCCACTCACACGCAATATGGTCAGAGCGATAGGGCAATGGGAGAGGAACACCCCCGTGGGTGGGGGCGGAGGTGGTGGACGCGCCAATGTCAATATGCGCTCCGGGGAATACGTCCGTGCCAGGGATAACAATACCCTCCCCCTTCTGTGCCTTCGCCCAAGGACTGAGCTGGTCAACTGTCGCGTTCTCTCGCTGTCCCTTTCGTAGGAAATCCACTCGTGTGTTGTCGCTGTTGTGCCAGACTTGCACAAGCACGACAAGAGCAACCAGCAGCAACAACTGCAGAGGAAAGAGAGAGAGAGATGGAAGATGGCGGGGAGGATAGTGGAGGGGGGAGTGAGGAGTGAAGGTGTGTGTGTGTGTGAGGCAAGGACACAAGGAAAGAGAGTGAGTGAGTGAGTAAGAGAAATAGGTTTAGTCACGTGATGACGGGGAGTGGGCACGCAGAACGCCAAGACCAAGCGAGAGCACCTCCGTGAGGGGTTCGATATGCGACCAGTGATGGACGCACGGCTTCGGCTCTTCTCTGTCCCTCTTTCGGCGCGTGTGGAGGGGTCAGAAGGGAAAAGAGGTCCCGTGGCGCAGAGGTTGCCACCTGTCGTGACTGACATCACATTGGGTATGTTTCCGGTTCGTGGGATAGCAGAAGCTGAATACAAAACAAAATGCAGCAGTAGGCCGTAGCAGAACGCGATCATACTAAAAAAAAGGACTCAGCGTCCTTCACTCAACTCCGCATCGCACCGCTGCACGTGCTGCTCCATGAATGTCAGTGGGCCAATGGGTCTGCAGGCGAATTGAAGCTCGCACTTGATCCGGGCTCGCTGCATCCACTCCGCCTCCTTTAGTACGCGCTGGAGGGTGTGGCGTGCGATGACCGTGTCGCAACCTCTGAGCAACGGAGCGCTGTCTGACGTCCCTGGTGTCGATGCCAATGAGGCCTGCACGATTGATACGATCCGCTGAAGTACCTGCACATCATTCATTGTAAGGGGAATGCCTTGTGAGGAGGCGAGGTCACAGAGGGGGTCGGCGCTGAGAGACGCCTCGCCGTGGAAATTGCAACCCCACACGAGGGAAGGGCACACGCCGAGGAAGCGGAGCGGAAGCAGCTCCTTCACCTTCGCTGTCTCTGCAGATGCAGGCGTGGCACCAGAAAGGGAAGAAAAGGAGGACAGGGTAGGCGTGGGCTGCGAGGACGCGATAGGCGACGGGTATTCTTTCGAGCCAAGCAGCCCCATGACTGTCAGAGCGATACACAGCCCATGTGGGTCCCCGTCAACCATGATGTAGAGCTGCAGGGCGGGCCACAGGGCATGAACACGATGCAGCCACTCCCGAGCGGCGACGCAAGGGTATCCTTTTGTGCACAGAAGGATGCACGAGTACGTGTGCGGAGAGCCGCTCTTCGCTATGGACTGCAGCACAGCATGATGAACACTCTCCTTCTCAATCAGGACGAGCTTATATGACCGGCTCAATGAAATACCGTCACGTGCTGCTTGCCAGTCATCAGCCTCTCGACACCCCACCATACGGGCCGCGAGGGAGTACGTCAGCGTGATGCCCGAAGAGCCGCGCGCGGACACGTCAATCAGTTCCGCTGGATCACACAGCTCCAGCGTGATTGCGCCAGCCAAGAGACTCTTGCCAGCGGCTGTGATGCCTAGCGACTCGCGCGTGTAGAGCGGCGTCAAGGACGCCGTACCCTGGGCTCCCTTCCTGAGCCGTGACAGAAGACAGCGAGGACTTCGAAAGAGCGAGGTCAGGACAGGTCCTCCTCCGCACTGCTGATGAGGAGGCACACACGCCACAACTTCAAGCCAGCCACATAGCCGGTTGATACTTTCGTGGGTCGCGCGCTGCCCTCGCGGCGCAAAGAGTGGCGGATTGCGGTAGTACAAGTCACGCTCCGTGCACACGTCGAGACGTGCTATGCCGCCACCTGTCTGGAAGAGCGAGTAAGGTGTCTCTCGCTCTCGCCGCGGGGCGGCGCTGCATTGGACTATCTGCAGTACATAGAAGGTCTGGGCGATGGCTTGAAGGTGAGAGGCGCGGTAGCCGCTGCGGGTGGGACTCGCTCCCTCTGCGCAGAAGTCGCGGAGAAAGAGAAGGAGAAGGGCTTCGATGTGGGTCTGCAGCTGTTGGTGATACGGCGCGCGGTGGCAGTCGTGGGAGGTGGACGTAGTGGACATATCCGTGTGTCTACACAGGTCCAGCCAAGCGTAAGAGGGCAAACGATGAGAGGACACAGAGGGGGGTGGATGGGTGGGTGGGTGACAAGAGAGGCGTGCCACAGATGCAATAAATCGACACAGGCATTGGGGTGGGAGCGGGCGGTGGAGCAGATTAGGCCGCGGTGCGTTGCAGCGCTTGCGCCTCTTTCTCTCTCCCTTTCATCCACGCAAACCTTGGAGGAGAGATCATTCGACAAAAGGCGGCGAAGGGGGGAAGGATTCAGCAGGGCTGCTGTCCATGTGCCAACGGCGCTCGCAGTTTCGACAAAACAGAAACACAAAACAAAACACGTCCCCCCTATGGTACATCGATCAGTGGAGGGTAGACGCGTGAGCGTGCGAGTCTATCAAGGTGAAGACGAGAAGTAGGGAAGGGGGAGGGGGTGAGGGAAGTGGTATTGCTCAGAGGTGCAACGTGCAGTAAAACGAGAAGTACGAGAAGCGAACAACGCGAAGGAGCAACAGCGAGCGATACAGAGAGCGGCAATGGCAGAAAATGGGCATATGGCATGAGCACATATGCGAGTACATCCACGAAGCAGGTGCATCCCTCCCTTGCAACGAAACATACACGTCATCCCATTACATCACAGACAGGTTGTGGGGCGGAAAGGGAGTTGGGGGCCTCTAGTCCCCTTGCGATCACCGTCTGGTGCCGTTGTGGAATAGCTAGAGCGAGTGGTAGACGGCGATGGCGTGAGCGAACTCTTCATAGGACATGCGCCCATGCCTCTGCGTCTCAATGTCAATGAACAGGTTCTTCAATTCATGGCTCATGCACGGGACGCCAAAGTTATCGAGATACTTAAAGTCGCGGTAGAAGAGAGCAAAGGAAATGGTGTTGCTCATCTTGTGCGTCGACGCCGCTTCCCCTGCTGCTACGGCTGCGGGAGCGCTCAGGGAGCGGTAGTGTTGCCACAGCAGCTTATAATCCGCATGTGTGCTGGCGTGTAGCAATGCATCATACACCCACGCCATCTTCAACTGGGATTTCATTCGCGGCGGAGGGGATGGTGGGTGCAGCTCTTCGGCGACTGTTTGCGCCACAGCGACGATCTCCGCGCTCTCTTCCGAATCGTGAGACGCCTCTGCTGGGGCAGGTGACGCGCCCCTCGCTTCGTTGCTCTCTATAGAGGTGTGGTCGAGCATCTGCTTGCGACTGTGCATCCAATCGAGTACCGCCGGCGTGTCGCAGCCTCGCGTCCAGTCAAAGACACGCAGGCGCCTCATGCTCGGCGCCACTGCCATGAGGGGGTTGAGAAGCCACCCCTCGTTTAGAACCACGTCGTGGTCCATACCGGCCACACCCACGGCACGCAGAAACGGGTCGGGCAGATACATGTCGTGATAATTCGCATTCCAGCACCAAGAGCGACGGACAGCGAACGCGGCCAACGGCCCTGATGCCGCCATCACGCCAACGCACGACAGCGGTGACGGCGTCTCGTCTTTGTTCTCTTCATGCGACGCCCTCGCGTCCACAATCGATTCGGCGATTAAGGCGTTGAAAGACAGTGAGGCAGCCTGAGTGCAGTCGGCGTAGCCAATCACGAACTGGCAGAAATCGTGCCAGGAGAGCGTCTGCGCATCCCAGGTAACGTTCCACTTGGTCAGAGACGGCGGCGCCTGGGCATGGGGTGCGTTGCTCTTCTCACACGTTGCTGCCGGCGCCTGCAGCGAGTCACGAACTGCGGCGTAGAGGCCGTTTACTACGTAGTGCCCCTTCCACGGTGCTCCTGTGTCCGTCGCCACGGCGCGTTCGTTTGTATCACTCGCGCACCCAGGCGTCATGCGGCAGAGACGCGTCACCTCCAACCCCTCAGATAGCCGTACCGACACGCCTTGCCGCACCTCAGCCCACAGCTCGTGGGGCGTGAGACGCCAGATCTTCATGGCATCGGCAGCGCTGTAGATGTACCTGCGCTGGTGTACTTCGTCGCTCGCCGAGCCCACCAGGGAGGTATCCGCGTCATGCTCCGCCTCCTGTGAGAGCGCCGAGCGCGCAAGTAGCTCTAGCCACAGCACTTCATCGCAAAAGACGGCGCTGAAGCGGGCCTGATCCTCGACAGCAACCTCATCGCTCTCTGAAAGCACTGCTGCGAGGTTTGGACAGTCCGCAAAGAACGCCTCCGTGGCGTACAGTCGGTCAAGGAGGGATGCCGTGCACTCCTGCTCCTCCTCTTCATACTTGGCAGCTGCCGTGACGGCCACACTGTGCTGCTCCAAGTGCTGGCGGAGCAGCGCGCGCTGAGCTGTGTCCAGCTGGTGGCTGAAGAAAAGCAGCGTGTTGACGTTGCGGTGCAGTAGCGCGCTCTCCGCTGTGTTGTCGGAGGTTTGAACAACAGGCGGCGCTGCTGCTTCTGAAAAGGTCAGCAGGAGGGGGAGGTCGTAGCGCTGCTGGAACACTGCCTCCCGCGCGGCTTCTGCTGCGCGACGCGCTTCGGCTTCGTGCACCTCGCTCCGTGCCTTGGCAAGGGCAGAGGGGAGCAGCAGCGCTTCAGCCCCGGATGCCTTTTTGCGTGTCACCGTAACGGTCTCCAGAAGATGTAGCACCTCTCGAGTGTCCCAGCAGGCGAGATGCGAAAGCACGCCGGTCCCGATTCCGTCGCACGTGGCAACCGGGTTGCGCAGCCATGCGCGCAGCAACGCCGTGGCGCCCGATGACTCTGGCTGCCGAAGCACGACGCTACCGATAGGGTCGCTTTCGAAATCATCCAGCGGAGGCCACTGCACATGCAGGCGACTCAGCAGACTCTGCAGGGGCCCCTCGCTCACGCACACACCACCGCCGCCGCCCTCGGCTTTCTCCGGTGCTGCGTGCAGGCCGAAAGACGACCACGACGCGTAGAGGCGGCCGCGAATACTTCCAGGCACAGCCAGCGTGGGCTCCGCACAGCCAAACACCTGTGCGAGACACTCCTTCCAGCTCCATAGACTGGGGCTCCACGACACCAGGTAGTACGGCAGCGGGTACTCGGTGATAGCGCTGGCGATGGTGTGAGCAAGGTACGGGACGTGGGCGTTGATCACGTAGACGCCGTACTCTTCCAGTTCCACGATGTGAAGGTGCGGCCGCACCCATAGAGAATTCTTCGCTGTCTTTACGAAAAGCTGAAGCTGCGGCGCCGTCATGCCGCCTAGTCTCTTGGTGGCGCGGGAGCCCGGCAATAGCCGGCCGCCGTCAAGCAGCGCCTCCCATGACGTGCCGAACGTGCGCGCCACGCATACCGCCTCGTCGAAGTTCAGCTGAATCTCGTTAGGCTCCTCGATGGCGTAGCTCCAGTCTTCAGGGTACAGGTATTGCACGGTGCGCTTCAGTGCCACTATGTCTTCGCCGTGATCAGCAATGAAGCCGTGGGCGTCGATGCGGAGTCCGTTGCCGAGGAGCACAGAGCGCACAAGGTGATGAACGGCACTGTTCGTTGCAACCTGCGGCGCCAGAGTCAGCACCGCATTATCGCGAGTAGTTTCGTCGTTGTGCTCATCTTCGACGGCGGCCGCCCAGCAGCACCGGATGCGGGCGCAGGTGTGCCACGCATCCATGCCGACTACGGTGTCCCATAGATACACCGGCCCGTCGTCATCGCGAGCGGCGACGGAGATAAGCGGATCCTGTAGCGCCCACGCCACAGTGCGAGGATTCAAGGCCGAGGCGTCGGTGCTGCTTCTCGCCGTCTCATTACCCGCCGCGCCGTTCACCCACGCCACCACCGTCGGATCCGACCACACCGGAAGCCGCCACCACAGCTGCCGCTGCCGCACTGCCGCCACGGCACTCTCCGAGACATGCAGGAAAGGGGCGTCGTGGTCCCGCGTGGAAAGCCCGGACGCACGGCCAAGATCACCTTCCTCGTCCTCTGGTGCCCACCACTGCCGCAGTACACCAGTGGGCGCTTGAAGCTCTGCAATGAGGTGCTGCAGCTTCGCGTAACCCATGTCCGCGCGCGCAGAGTCCCAAGTGAGCATCCACACTCGCACACCTACGGTGGCCTGCGCCGCTACAAACTCCTTCTCTGCCTCCATGACGTCGCCGTTCATCACGTAAAACGGCTTGCCAGGCTGTAGTCTCTGAACGACACAGCCCTCGCCTACGATGACTGTGTCCTGCGGATGGCGGCTCTTGCTCCGGCGACAGAGAGCGGCTACGTCGCGCTCGGTAACCTGCATGACTCGTGACATCTCTGCTGCGTTGTAGAGGGCCACCGAGGCGTGTCGATAGGACACCCCAAACCGTTCCTTAAAGCGTATCTGCCACTGCATCGAGTTGGCGAGGCTCTCGGTGGCTGGAATGGCGACGCCGTAGCGGTATTCGCGGTGCTGGTGGCAGCGGTAGAGCACGGACGCCTCAGCCGCGCTGGCGCACTGTACCACACGCTCGTGCACAATATGAACACCATTGATGTGCAGTTGCTGCTCAAGCAAGCTGCGAAGAGTATGGTAGCTCGAGGACACGCGCTCCGCCACGGCGACGCACGTTGGGTCCAGGTAGAGGACCGCAGAGCATGTGAAGGGTGAGGACGGAGAGGGCCGATTTTGTTGGTGCGCCGTCGCAAAGCCACATTGGACAAAAGGGTCGACGGCGCCTGTGAGCGCCACGTGACGGTAAGCGCGCAGCTGCGCGAGGATCGTGAGGTCTGCCGGCCCCTTGTCCGCTTCTCTCAGATGTGGAGCATCCGGTAGTAGGGCTGTGGCTGGTGGCACAAGCCGCGTTTTGTCCTGCAGAATCAAGACTGTGCGCGTACACTGGGCGTCGCGCAGCTGCCGCACCAACGCGTGTACGTCCTCCTGCGGCAGGACGTGGAATGCCTCTGTGATGACGCCGGTGTCTTGACTGTACACGCTGGGGTTGGTAAGAAGCGTTGACAGCAGCGACGGGTGCACCCCAGACTGAAGGAGGAGGCAGCCGTACGGGTCCTGTCTCGGTGACTGGGCGAGCCAGCGACACCGCTCAGCCAGTGCAGCAAGGGGAGTCTTCGAGGCGTGCAGCACACACTCGATCTCGTCCGGCCGCCCTGTCAGGCTGTACCGCGTCCAGTGCGCTCCAAAGTGCTGACGCAGGGAGCCAGCAGCCGCGGCAGCCGGGTCGGCGGCACCAATCACGTCTCTCAGGAAGTCGTCCCACGACATGTCCGCGGCATTCCACTCAACCGCGTACCAGACAACTTCGTGGCTGCCAACGTGCAGGCGGGACCGTCGGTAGCTGTACGGCGCGTTCATCACATAAAGGCCCTCCTCGGCCATGTAACCCACGAAGAGCGAGTCAGACAGCTTCGCCTGATGCTCGGGTGCCAGACTCTCCCACCACATCATCACGTGCACAGTCCCGTACTTCTGCTCCGCCTCTTTCGCGTTCAGCACTAGCCCAAGCTGCACCGCCCCCATCCAGTCCAGGTTGAAGTGACGCGCGAAGGCTTGCGCCTCGGCGTCCGTGATGGGCACCTCGGCAGCGCTGCGCACGTATGCGTTCTTGAAGAAAGGATCGTGCAGGACATCGAGGAGCTCCCGTTCGAGGGCCACTTGCAGCGGCACTGCTCCGCTGTCGCGGACGCGCACCCGATGTGCGAGCAGCAGCGCTGGCACAGCATCCCGCACGGCGGGAGTGGTGCTAGAGGGATGCAGCCAGATGAAGCCGTGGTGGAGTTGCACGGCCCGCTGCAACCGAGCAAAGCGCGACGTCCAGCAAGGGGTGGATGGTGAGGAGTCTTGTGACGGTAACAGCGGCTGCAACACTGTTTTGAGCGTTTCGCGCACCTGCTGAACCACGATGGCGAGCGTGGATGCGCCTCGCTGCAGCAGTCGCTGCACGCTCGGCTGCCGCACGAGCCAATCTTCTAGCGCCACCTCAGAGCTCAGCGGTCCGCTCGAGCCGACCCGCGGCCACCGCAGCACATCGACCAGCGCGTGATACGCAGTGGGGGAGAATACGTGCAGCGGTTCGCCAACCAGGCGCTTCGTATTTGAGGGACTGCGATTCGCAATGCGGGAGAGCAACCGGGTCAGCGATCCAGCGGGAGAGTTCCCGCAACTCCCTGTCTCTCCGTCGTTGTCGTTGCGGCATTGCCCGACGAGCGCTTTCCGCATTTCGTTCCAAGAGACGGCGGATGCGTCCCACTGAACCCGCAGCAGATGCACCCGCGCTGTCTCTGCATTGTAGCGGTGCTCCAAGAGCGGAACGTGACCATTCACCACCCAGACCTCGTATGTGGCAAGGTACCCGAGCCAGCAGTTGTCACCGACGCAGATAGGCTTGGTGCGGCGCCACCCCGCCTCTAGCGCGCCGAGGGGAATGTGCAGCGCGTCACACACCATGGCGCCGCCATAGAGGTTTTCAGGAGTGAACGGCTGGGCAGTCTCGTCTGCTAGCGCTGCAGCCGCAGCCCTGAGGGTCACCTGCATGTCGTCCGACATCATTGCCCACAAGCCAGTCCCGGTCTTTTGCGCCAGCTGCCGAGCCACTGCCAAAGCCGTGCTGCCGCTGAAGATGTAGTCGAAGGCGTCATAGCCGAAAATATCCGCCTCTTCGACGATGCACACGCCGTTTTCTTCGAGTGTGGCCAGCGTAAGCTTCATGGCCTCTGTGGTGGTGGCGACCGGCGGCAGAAGCGCAAGCACAGCCTCATGCGCAGCAGACTCTGCTGTCGGCGACGCACTGAACGACGCGTGGAGTGTCACCCACGATTGCCCCTGTGAGCGCACCAGGTCGCGGCTGACCACATCGTCTTCGTACGGAATGCCCCACCAGAGATGACGCGCACGCATCGCACCAAAGCAGTCAGCGGAGACTTGGACAAGAGGGTACGCTGCACCCACCGACTCTGTGAAAGCAGCCCCGTAAGGCGCAGCGGGTTCCACGCCCAAGGCTTCATTGTGGCCTTCCCTGAGCAAAACGGGGTCCACCAACGCTGCCGCGCAGAGGACTTCAGAAATAGCAGCGCCCCGCACGGCCACGCTCTGCTGCTCTGCATCGGCTCGCCACGACAGTTGCCACAGTCCACCTGCACGTTCGGGCGCGCATGCGATTGTGGAAGTCCCGAGTACGTCACGGCGGTACACAGCGTACACGGCGTTGACGACAAAGTATGACTCTGAAGTGAGACTGTAGGGCCGGTTTGGCGTTGCCACCTCTTTCCGTTTGCCTTGCAAGTTGACGGAGTCGCTCGCTGACGAGACAGCGTCCACCGGACACGCTGGATTCAGCTGCGTCATGAGCTCCTGTCGCGAGAGCTCCGTAATCGACAGCGTGGCAGACAGCCGGTGCGTTGTGTGCGTATTCATGGCACAGTGCTTCAGTATCGCGGCAGCCAGTTCCGCACCAAGCAGGTCCTCGGCGAGAGAGGTGCTCCAAATGCGGCCCTCCTGCATGGCGACCTCCCAGGGCACGCCACAGTTTTTCTCGAAGCAAGCTGTCGCTTCGGCAGCGACGGCCTTGTTCTCATCGACCGCGAATCGACGGAGCGCCTCCTGGTCCAGCGCGTAGCGGGCAACATCTCCGTGATGGAGATCCAGTTTTGCCTCCAGCTCCTCTGCGGAGACTTCACGCACTGCCTCGACGCACACTTCGAGTTGCTCCAGTTTTGCTTCGAGGAGATGGGCGAGCTCTTCGCGGGACCACAGGCGAGGGTGGACGAGAGCGACTGCATAGGTGCGAGAAGGGATCGAGTCCTCGGCGAGTGGCCCCGATGATGCTGCTGTCATATCCACGCGGCCATTTTTCCAGTCGTAGAGAGCTGCGGCATCATCCACCGCGTTTCTGTCCTCCGCTGCGTCGTCGGGAGAACGCAGCGCATCATACAGCGCCACAAGGGTGACAGCAACATCACCTTCGTCTTTGCCGTCCGTCATGTCAAACACGTCCGTAAAGTGGCCGTGCTCGTGCAGCGTAGGGCCACGCAGGAGCGCCGCCACCCAGGAGAGCGGTAGACCGTGCTGAACCAGCGACCGGGCAAATGGGTCGTTGTAAAGCGGCACATTCATCCAGCACACGCGACACGCCAGCGCCTCCAGTGCCCCCGTGAATACATCGATACTGTAGGGCGTAGAAGTCGCCTCTGCCAGCATACGCGGCAGCCGAATCATTCGCTCCGTCACCTCCGGCGACACTTCTTGGGCGGCTTGCGAGGGCCAAGAGGCGACGCACCACCAGCAAGGGGCGGCAGCGCCACTAGCACCGCTGCTTCGGCGCCGAAACGCCTCGAGCACCGCAGGGTAGGCACCATTCACGACATAGTGCAGCGGCACATCGCCCTCTCTTTCGTCAGAGCTGAGGATCCTCGTGACGGTCAAGCCCAGCGGCAGCGCAAGCACGGCGTCGTCGCCAGCCGATGTGCAACGCGACGCCAATTCCGCAGCGGAGACGTTGTCTGCTCGCATAACATCAAACGCTGTGCGCAGCCGCCCGTCGTCGAGGGCAGAGTCCCAGAGCTCGCCATAGTACGCGTAGAAAAGAGACTTGAGGTCCTCTTCGGCCGCGCAAAACGCTGGCTGCCCTTCTTCCCTGTTGACATTCTCCGAGGCGGAAAGCGGGTGGCGCAGAACGGCGTCCGTCGCCGATGCGGCCCAATAGTGGGTGCTGCCAAAGTGCCTTTCTACAGTTGACGTGCTCAGCAATGTGCTCGCGGAGACCGTGTCTTCGGCATCAACGCACGCACCGACGTTCGCGAGGCACGTGCGTACGCGATCGACGACGGCTGACGACCACGCATGCGGTCGAATCAGAACAAAAATGGAGTTCATATGTAGGCTCTAGGGGGTGGGCTGGGGTGGGAGCGGTGCTGATGAGCGTAGGCTCGCGCGCGTGTACGTGCGGGAGTGTGATCAAGTGAGGGTCTTCCTCTCACGTGGTTTCCAATAAAACAAAATGACGACAGGAAAACAAGAGAAGCAGTGCTCCATATGCGGAGGGGGTGGTGGTGAATCAGCCGTGCTTACGAACGACTCGTACCTCGCTGCAGCTAGTTTACATGCAGCAGACCCCAATGGCAACCAAAAAAATAAGAGGCGCCTGCTTCGTACGTACTGATGGCTCTTCTCTCTCAAGGCGTTGTGTGATGGCCTTTGGCTGGCTGCGCTCAGGTAAACTGCTGCACACAGAGAAGGATGAGAAGGCGACGACGGTGAATGGGGGGGGGGCAGACAGGGCGAGCGCCGTCAGCTTTTCAGCGACACGTGAAGCAGGAGATACAAAAATAGACGGGACGGGCCGATGCACACAGTCCTGAGGAGGGAGGGCACCGATATGCACGTCTGCTGCACGTCTACCCAGGCATACACATTGACAGTGGCCCAGCGAAGAGAGAGAGAGCGAGAGCGAGGCAGGAGGTGTGGGAGAGGGAGTGATGTGGAGGATGTGTCGTCGAGGACATACCGCGTGTTCGACAAGAAAAAAAAACTACTAGGCAGGCTTACAGGGTGGCCTTGGGATGAGCCAGTGCCCCTCCCCCTTTCGTTTCGTTGTATTTTCTCCTTCGTCTTCCTTCACGATACGCATATACTTGCGCACGGCTATTCTGTAAAACAGGCGAGCACATACACACACATCAAAAAAAAATATATATGAACAGAAAGCACAGCGACCATCTAAGGTTGAATCAAATCTATCACAAACAGTGACTTGCCCCATCTAAGTCTGCCGTCTAAAGGGGAGGATGATGTGGTGGGGGGGGGGGGAAGCGGGGGAGCGGTAAGGCCTTCTACACTTCAATCTTGGCGTAGTGCTCTCTCTGTCTCCCTGCTGTTGCTGGCCAGTAACAATGCGCCGCACACACACACACACATACATACCGAAAGAAAAAAGAAAAAGAGCAGCAAAGCAGTGCCGAAAGGGGTGAGCATCACCCGAGCGTCGCATCTGCAGAGATTGCAGCGACCAAGGAGAGGATGTCGAAGTAGAGGAAATGAGCGGGGGTGGTGGTGGTGGTCGGGAGAGTCTGGAAAGTGTCAGCTCTTCTGTTATCGGCGTTTGCTTGGTCCATGTGAGATCTGGCCACAAACAGAAGCGAGAATGGCAACGGCTCGCATCTCGGCGTATCGTGGCCGCCACCACGCTTCTCCCCCTTGTGCATCTCCCCTTCCTGCACAACAACACGAAAAAAAAGAGGAGAGGGAAAATAGCGCGCCGCCCCTTCAACGAGCATGGCGCATAACGGCCGCATCAAAGCTCTGATGCAGCGCCTCTGTGTCCGTCGGAAGGGACAGCATCAGGTTCTTCATCTGGATGAGGTAGTTTGCCACTTGTGTGGGCTCTGTGGCAATCACGATGAGCTTCTGTAGTAGTATGTACTGCTCCGATGTGAGCTCCGCAGCGAGAGGGTGTTCCAGAAAAAGCTGCAGACTCCCCAGCAAGTCTTTTCCATAGGTGGTCACGGACGGCGCCGTGTCGTCCTCAAAGTCAAATGGGATCGTGCGACCAGCGTTGCGGTCCACAAACATGCTGAAGTCCACCCAGCGCTCCCAGTGAAAGAGCACCATGAACGGCTGACGTGTGGCGTCTTGAGCACCAACGTGGCCGTTGGCCTCCTCGGCCCGCTGCTTCTCCTCCACCCTCGGCAGCGAAGACGATTGCTCAGACACCATTGGCCAGGCGAGAAACAGTTCCCCGAGAGCTGACAGGTTCCCGTGCACGGTGCGGCGCGCCACCATTGTCGAGAAGGCCTTCAGCACGACACGCATGAGGGTGGTGTAGCTTCCGAGTGACAAGGGCAGCCCACTCATAGGGACCGCGCGGTAGCCGAGCGGCATCGAGAGCACTGTGATACCGCCCCCATCAGCGTAGCGGATGCCGTGCACGTGCACCTGGGGAGCACACAAGGAAAGGCCGAGTGCTGCCCGACGGGCCTCGTCGCCACCCCGCGGAAGCATCGTCATTCGCCACCGGTACACAAAATACTCTTGCGACGACACCTCTCCTAGGCATGCATTATCTGCCGATATTGGCAAGGGGCAGGACTCTGCATCATTCCTGCACGGCACGTAGTTCCGTTCCGCTTCGGCGATAGGGCCCGTCGGCGCAGCTGTCGATGCCACCACAATGCGGTCCTCTCCGTCACCAACGCTTGGCTGCATCGGCAACTCTGGCGCAGCCGCACCGACACTGCAGTCTTGTTGCGGTTCTGTATCCGTCACAGCTTCCACCATCAACTCCTTACCAATGGGCCGTTGGTCTGGCGCTGCGTGTGAATCTGTCGCTCTTGTCTCCTTGACGGTGACTGAGATCCCGGTCCCGGGTGACCGATCTGTTTCAATGGGGCTCCCTGCCGTTTTGGCGGGGGCACTGATTCGCACCGCCACGTACACCTCGGCCACGAGGTGGAAGTGCACGAGCCGATACCACGCGCTGCCGAGTCGAACGACCGACCCACACTGCAACTCCGGCGTCGTCTCTACATCTGTCGCTTCCTCCTCTGAGTAGAGCTGAGGCGGCATGGCCGCGGCCCACACCTGCACATTGTGCTCCACCGCAGCCCCCACCTTGCTCGCGGCGATGGCCGTGGCTGAAAGCCCATACGCGCTGCTCGCAATGGGCTGTCGATACGAGGGGGTGGCGGTGGCGTGCGACGCGGTCGAGGTGTTGGTGTGTGTTGTGCTGCGAAAGAGCTGCTTGGTGGCTCGCACCGCTGCGGACGCGCGTGACGTTGCCGTCCACCGCGTCGCATCCTCGACCGCCGTCTCCTCCACCCTAGCGTTGTCCCCCTCTGACAGCGGCACTGGTGGTGGCGTGAACAGGCGCGGCGGGAGCGGCAGGGCGCCATGTACGCGTTTCTGAGGTGGCTGTTCCTCTCGCTGCATGTCGTCGGCGCTTTGATCGTCGTTAATGAAGCGGACGCGACTGTGGCGACCCCCGCCACCGCTGCTGCGACTGCGGTGGCGTTTCTCTGACCTCCACGGCCACTGCGAGCGGCGACCGTCCGCATCATCCGGAAGCCGCGGCAGTGCGGCCGGCGGCATTGACGCGGCTCGATGAGAACCGCCTCCGCCGTCGCTGCGGTGTATGAGGATACCTTCTTCCTCCGCTACGGACCGCACCGGGAGGCAGCTGTGCGTCTTGATAAGACCGCCACGGTTCATTCCTGCCGCAGCGGTCCCGCAGCTGTCGCGAAAGATAGAAAACTCGGATGGCCGCGCCGAAGCGGGGCAAGAGGAGGTGCAAATTGCAGACACGGACGGGTAATGCGAGGTGGCAGAGACGTCGATGCCGACGAGGGTGTCGCCGTCTATGTGGCTGGGCCGCACCACGCGCGACACCTCCTCCGTCTGTGTGAGCTCGTGCCCCTCTGCTGTGGCCGCTGAAGCGCGCACGGACATTGGACGGCTGCCGCCGGTCGTGTCTGACTCCATTGGCAGCTCAGCACTTAACCGCACACCTGAGCGGCGCGAGTCGCGGCCGTTTTCTTTCTCCAGGCGTCGTAGCTCTTGCTGAACGGCCATATCCTGCATCTGGAAGGCGACGCACAGCTCCCGTCCCAGTCGGTCGTACATCGGATACTTGGAGAAGAAGGCGACATTAGGGTTGCAGGAGGAGAGCGCCATGCGGCGCTGTTCGTACTGACGAGTGGTTCGACGCGCTGGAGTCGACGATGTGGGGGTGGCTGATGCGGTTTTCTCGCTTGCCAGCCCCGCAGCACACAGTGCCGGCGTTACTCCGCGGACATCAGCCTCCTCCTCTTTCAGCTCTTGCACGTACTCCTCTACTATCATCCGGCGGATGTACGTCGTGTCATGCCCGTACACAGCATCGTAAGGGGAGTACATTGGCGTGTGCGCCGCGTCTGTGCTGACTTCTGAGTGGGGTTCACCAGAAAGGCACGAGAAAAAGAACAGAAGAAACAAGGGACATATCGAGTCGGCACACGAACGACACGTGCGCCATGATGGGGTCGCGTCGTGTGACGGCGTACAAAGGACGGGTAGAGGGAAGGTGGGTAAGGAGGTTCAGTTGCACCGGTGTGGTAGGGGGGGGCGTGTGGGGTGACACAGACACCTACACCATACAGGAGAGGAGGCGATGCGGAGTGTGGAGAGGGAGCCGAAGGCCACGAAGCAACAATGCAGCATCTGTCACCTGGGCTGGTCGTGGCAGTGCCCACGGGTGGGGGGGGTAGAGGGCGCGGCGCGGAAATAGTGCGCGCGCTTCATCCGCCTACACCTTGGCCCCTGCACAGCCCCTCTTCTCGCTCGCATCCTGCCTGGAACACCCACGGAATGGTACGTCGTCGCAACGAATTCCTCGCCAGTGATGGTGCTAATAATACAAGATGACATGCAATGGAGACGCAATCCATCGCACAGCAGAAAAGGCATGCGCGCGGGGCAGAAAGAGCCAGCACCGCGCTCTGCTACCCGGGGGCGGGAGCGCTGCGACACAGAAGCGTCGCCCGCATCGCCTCTCGCACCTCCCAGTAATTTAGCATCGGAGTGGAGGCCACGTCGAGGATGCTGAACTTGTTTGTGGCAGTCCACTTCCACGCCTCCGCAACTGAGAAGAACGGCCGGTTGTTCAGTGTTTGGAAGTACTGCTCGTGTGGTGCGTGCGAGGAAGCTGCCAGTGCATCCTGCTCCGGATTGCCGCCGTATCGCGCCCCGTGACTGCGGCTCAGCCCCGGGTCCGCCTCGCCTATAGCCTCCGCGCTCTCCTGCGAGCCCAGGGTCATGCTGTAGTTTTGGTATGTGCTGTGACTGACCAGGGAGCTGTCGAGGCCGTTGGCCAAGTCGGTGGTGGGGTTTGCGATGCCGTGCAGGTTGCGGAGACTCCAGCTAGCCGCCACCGCGTCCCACATGGCCGGATCTTGGAGTGAGAGCCCCACCTTACCATACCGATGCACGTCCAGCATCCTCCCGTACGCCTCCACGAGACTGCCGGAGCCGGCAGCGTTGCCCATCATGGTACTAGTGGCAGACAAGATCGCCTCACTCGGCACCATCTCCCGCGGCATCGTCATCAAATGACCCACCAAGCAGTGCAGCACGCACGCTATATCCGAAGGCGAAACCACAACATGGCTGAAAGATTTGATCTCCGCATTGTCGCCGCCGCCGCTCTTGGAGTTCTCGCCACTCTCCACTGTAGCAGCCGCAGTGTGGTCAACCGGCCGCCGCTCGTCGGACCCAACAGACTGCAACCCCCTCGGTTGTTGATACGCCGCTTGTGTCTCGGGTGACATCGAGCGGCTCACCGGGGTCCCCATCCGGTGCATTGTAGAGCTCATCGTTCGCTCGAAAGTCGTCGACGAGATCGCCCTCGAGTAGGACTGCAGCAAGGTCGAGCGGGTCTGCGGCAGTCGAGAGCGCAACAGCTCCTCATCGGGCATGAACAGGATCGCCAGCGCCTTCAAGATAGTCATCCATCTGGGGATGCGGCGAAGTGCAAGTGCGCCTGGCGACATCCCAGCTGCAAAGCTACCACGGACCACCAGTAGCAAGTGCCGAAGGTAGCGCGTGACAGTACCTGACAGGGTGACGGTCTCTAGCAACGACTGCCCGTCGGGCGCCGTCATGACTTCCAGCATGAAGCGCTTGTTCACAATACTCGAAGAGGTTGCAGTCGCCGTTTGCAACACTACGGCACTATCGCTAGCGAGCGTGGAGACGTATGTGGAGAGTGTGAAGAGCGCTCGCAGCGGCTCGGGCAGCAGAATCGCGTAGTTGCGACTGCTGCAGAAGGCCACGATGCGCAGGGTTGGGACTCGAACCGCACGATGATGATTTCGCACCTGCTCAAACATTAGTAGGTCCACGAGGGCCAACTGCACTGCGGCTGATGCGTCGGCAATGCCGTGCAGGCAGACTACGACTACCTGCCGCTGTGCAACCGTGCTGCGCGACGGCGGCGAAGACTGGTTCCGGGTTTGCGAGGCGCTGGTGGGCACGGCTGTAGGAGCAAGCTCCTCGTGAAGGCTCTCCCCCGGGCTCGCATGGAAGACGGAGACTTCCTCTGAAGTCGACGCCCCGACTACACCGCCATTGCCAGCCGCCGCGGCGAAGGGAGGCCCCGTTGCCGCCATTTCAGCCCTCACAAGAAAGCCGCACAGGTCTTCTGTGGTGGTGCGCGGGGTGATGGCGAAGTCTACGTATTTAGGGCCCTTCGGCATCGATGTGATGAGGTTTGTGTTGAGGTGCGCCGACTCGTGGAGCACGAGCAGGTGCGTGTTCGGCACGCAGCAGCACACAGACACCAGCGCATAAAGCTGCCGGCACTCACACGTGACCGGGTTGCTGGTCGCCGGCCATTGCCGGGTGAACGGGTGCGGAAAGCACTGAATGAGTGAAGGACGCATCTGTCGACGTGCAAAATTCACAATGGACGTGAATATGAAGGATGAAAGATGATGGAATGTGCTGCCTCACATATGTGACAGCGCTCAGAGGAGGAAAAGTATAAGATCATAGGGGTGGTGCAGGAAAGATACCAAAGAGAGACGCAAGTGACGTTACACCAGCTTAGTGATAGTGGTGTGAGGAGAGCCACTGACGAAGCTGTGCGGTTACCGCCTCACCCGCCGGTTTTTTGTTTTCGGTTTGTAGGGTAGCCTGTTGACTCCCTTTCTGTTTCTGCTGCGCTCCATCCATTCGACCACGGCTAACGCCCTCGCGCATGCCAGACTGTTCCTGCACATACGGCGGCCCCACCCCTCATTTTGTTCCTTAATTTGGAGAGGAATCCCGTAGCGAAGAAGGGAACCGAAAACAGTGAAAACGTGTGTTGGCCTCGGCAAAGGCCACAAAGGAAAAGACCCCAACAGTAACCGAGCAGCCAGCGACAACGCATAGTGTGTGCGTGCACATAGATGCTATCCCGCCACACGCACACAAAGGTCATAGCGCCATCAAGTAAGAAAGTGGACGTGAGGAGAGAAAAGGAGAATAAGGGCCACGGGCTGTTTTCGTTTCTTCAACGCGCCCACTTCTCTGCCAATACAACATGAGTCACGCACCACTCCATCCCCTGTCCGTCACAGGCCCCATCGCCTGGTGCAGTGCAGCGGGAGACACACACTCGCTAATGCAATGCCGACCCGGCCATCAGAGCACGGCCCCTGCCTCGGACCCCACCCACCACCAGTAGGCAGTGCAAGGGCCGGGTGGGGTACGTTCGAGTCACGCCGACACTCTGCCTGACACATGGATGGCGCACATGTGTGCACTGCCGCAGCTCGCTCCGACGCAGCGCCATGCAGGACCTGCCCGCGGACATCCGTAGCGATAATTCGCTCAGGCTTCCCTGCGCCGTACGCACGTGACCCTGTCACCACGCTGAGGTGGATCGGCATCGGTCAGGACATAGAGGGGGGGGAGGTAAGGGAAATCTAAAGGAAAAGAATGAAATTGATAAGACACGCGAGGCACGCAAAGGCGGAAGCGAAAAAAGCAAGCAAGCAACCGACCGTGGCGTGTGTGTGTATGTGTGTTCGTGTGGAGAGAGAGGCATAGACGAAAGGGAGGGAAAGAGGCACAAAGCGTGAAAGCGGGCGGGTCATCTAGGGAAACAACATAAACGACGAAATATGAGAAGCGATAGAAAAAAGAAAACAGCAACTTTTCCGCCTCCCTCCCTCCCTCCCTCCAAAAATAAAAAGTGAGGGAGGGAGCGTGTCGAGCAGAGACAGGAAAGGGGGGGGGGCAGTGCCGGTGGCGGAATCGAAGTTACGAAAGAACGCAAACACCGACAGTGAGGAACGCACGAGAAAAAAAAGGCAGGGAAAGCCTACATTGTTTTCGTTGCTGCCAGGCGTACTCAGCCAAGCTCGTCGGAGAGCGCGTCGGCTACGTCATCCTCTTGCTCAAGCCCTGCTTGCCGCCCACGGCTCTGTTGCCGCTGCCGGCTTTCTCGTGTGCTGAGTGGGTAGTTTCCATTTGTACCGTCTAGCCTGCCACCAGGACCGGCGCCAGAGGCGTAGGCGCCCCTGCCGCTTCCCATGTCATTGGCGACATACACCATGTCATCATTGGCATCAAAGTAGTTCGGCTGACTCGTGTACGCATCCCCGCCATCGAGGTCGCTCCTGCCGTAGCCTCTTTGCTGCTGGTGCGAAGGGTCGCGCGGATCTGGCTCCACCTGGTAGTTTTCGTCGTCTTCCCTGGCGCGATCGCCGCGTCGGCGGCGGTGACGACTCCGATGCTTCGTGTGCGACACATGCTGGGTATGCTGTTGCGGCTGAGGTGGGTCGTAGATCTCGCCAACGGTGTTCATCATGCTCGCGTCCTCTTGTGGTGACCATGCATCTATGGTTTCACCGCCGCCATCTGCGTGATCAAGCATAAGGCCATTGTTCCCGTCGCCGTAGGAGGGGTCGTCAATGCCGAAGGTGCCATCGTCGCCGAAGCCACCCTCCTGGATCGAAAGGGGATCCACACTGCAGATCACCTCCGACCTACCAACGGCGCCGCCGTTGTCCGTGAAGTAGTCTTCAAAGGGAACGTTGAAGAACTGATCCGCCGGCCCGGCTTCGAAGGTGTTGCCTAACCCGTTCCCGACGCCGCCGCCGCTTACTTGTTCGGGTGGAGAAGCCATCAGATTCTCCCTCCAAGCAAACCCCATGTTGTCCAGCTGCGACTCATTGTCACCGAAGGTCCTCTTCATCTGCTCAAACTGCTTCTCCTTCAAAGCCCGTGCCACCTGCTCTCGCATTGCCTGCACAAGCGCCTCGAAGGCCTCCTCCGTGATGAGCTGGTAGGAGCGAACAATCCGCACTTTCTGCCCCTCCTTGATCGCGTTGCGAGCGTCTTCGATGATGGCGTTGCGCTGTGCCGTGTGCAGCCTCAGCAGCGGCTTGCTCGTGTTGCAGAGGAACCCACGCGACTCCCACGGCGCGTCCGCCTCGGAGAACAAGATGATGCCCTCGTCGTTGGAGAAGTAACACAAAAAGATGAGCCCAAAAATGTAGATGAGCTCGGCCGCGCATGTCGCCGCAAACGGCCAGTACACGGCCGTGGAGAAGATGGTGTAGCCATCGAACTCGCTCTGCAGCAGCTGTTCGTATTTAGTCTTCCGCATCTCCTCCGCACAGTGCTGCAGCGCACGCTGAAAGAGCTGCCGGTTACCGTCGAAGGCCCAGACGAGCACAACAATGGCGATGGAGTACACCTGCGTCATCATCACGGTAATGTGGTAGAGGGGGACGTGTACGCCGAAGATGCGAAGGTGGCGGTTGCCCTTGGTGTAGTTGAACGCAACAAGGAGGTTGTTGACGAGGAGCAAAAACTCGAGCACGAAAAGCCCCGTCACGTATTGTGCCGTCGTCATGAGGCCGTAGCCGATGTTACCTGCGGTCACCTCCACCGTACCGCGGACGTTGCCCAGCCGGATGCTTCCATTGTAGGTGCAATCCTCCATGACCAAAAGGATGGCGTCGGATATGACGAGGTCTCTATTGGTGTAGTACGACGGCATCGAGTTGCTCAAGCGGATGTGGAAGTCAGAGAGAAGAACTACCAAGCTCATCAAGTGAATGGTGTTAGCGAGCATGTAGAGGGACTTGAAAACGAACTCCAGTGCCCGACGCGGGTACTGCGGGGTGGGGTAGATAAAGAACATTGCCGCTACGCGATGCAGCGTTTAACACACACACACACACATACAAGAAAAAAAGAGACAAGACAACTCTGTCGTCGCTGGCTCCTGGCAATGTCTTGTCGGTCGGTTCGGTGACAAGAGGGTGAGAGGGCAGCGACGGGCATAAACCGAAGAAAAAAGAAAGGGGCGTACAGGGTGTGGCAGACTCAAGCAGTTTTCAGATGAAGAGGAGAGGTCCGACGGGGCAGCCGTGTGTGGCGTGCCAAAAGAAGGTTGAGTGAGAGGGGGGAGGAAGTCAACGTACTTGTTTGTGCGTGTGCCCCTGTGTGACGGATGGGTAGGCGAGGGGGTCAGGGACGCAGAGAAAGAGGAGCCAGTAGGACGCAGAGGAGAAGGCCATGAAGTTCAAAAGCATGCAGGAGATGAAACACCGGAGGCGAGTTTTGTCGCGCGGCAGCACAGGGAGAGAGACGTACATGATAGAGCATAGCAGGAACGCCTTGCGGCAGCATCCGTGGAATTCCAAATTCACCTTGATGCCTTTCTCTTCAACTTTTTTTTCACACATTAGATTTTGCGGCGTCGCCGTTCCTCCACCTGCGAAGTTGGCCTTCAGCCACCTCTCCACCACCATCAGCACATTGGGCAAGCCCCCCCCTCCCCTTTTCCCCCAACCCAGCATGACAATCTCATGCCCACCCACGCATACGGGAGTTTGCGAGAGTTATAGGATGCGTGCACCAAAGGCGAATAGACAAGGAGGAAGCGGGGTCGCACCATGCATGCAAGCCAAAGGCACAAAACTCCACTGCTTCAGTACGTCACGTCGAAGTCCCTGCAAGAGTCCTGTCGGTTCACGGTTGTGTGCAGCCTCCCCTCCTTCAACGCCGCTGCTTCTTGAGACGCGAGATACGCCAGGAGCTGCCTGTCTCCCACGACTTTAGGATCGGTGTG
The DNA here is from genome assembly GCF_000234665.1 of Leishmania mexicana MHOM/GT/2001/U1103. Classification (NCBI taxonomy): domain Eukaryota; phylum Euglenozoa; class Kinetoplastea; order Trypanosomatida; family Trypanosomatidae; genus Leishmania; species Leishmania mexicana. Next base: position 1,137,600 of record NC_018324.1, read on the forward strand.
AAGCGCTCAGCGGCTTGCTCCTTCGTAAGGCGCCCGTCCTTCGGTCTTGCGTAAAAGGCTGGCGCCAGCTCCACCAACCACTTCGGCTCGATCGCCAGCAGCTCCGTCATGTACTCCCGCTTCGTCATGCGGAGGTCGTCGTACAGAACGTACTTGGGTGGGTCATCGATGAGCACGGAGGAGGGGTGCACGTACACCTCACGCCTGTCGGACAGTGTGACGTACGAGCGAGTGTGCGAGTCGACACGCCTCGCCGCGTTGAAGAAGTACCCGGCCGTGATGGACTTGCGTACCTGGTCGAGGTTTGTGTCATTCTCGTGTGATATGTGCTGGTTGCGCCGCGCCAGCATCTCCTTGAGCTGGTCGCGTGTGTCACGTGCCTCGACCAGCATGCGGTGCTTCAGGAAGTTGTGCTTGCTCCAGTCCTCGGACATGCCGTTCTCCACCCAAGCGTCGTAGACCGCCATGAGCGTGAGCTGATCACCCTCTGGTTGCATGAACTGGCGTCGTGCCGCGTCAGACGCATCTTGCTGATCTCGAGGGCGGTAGAAGACGCCACGCTTCTGTACTGCCAGCATCGACACAATTGTGAGGACCGGCTCGCTGCAGCCCAAGTCCACTGCAGTGAGTAGCGTTTTGCTCTGCGAGGGGTCGATGGACAACTGCGCCATGCGGCTCCCTAGCGGAGTCAGCAGTCCGTCGTCGTCGAGCGCCTCAAGATATCGCAGCTTCTCTAGCGCTGAGACAATGGCCCCCTTCGGAGGGCAGTCCATGAGCTCGAGGTTAAGGAGATCGAGCCCCATGGCCTTCAGCTGCAGGGTAACGTGGAAGAGGCTTGTCCGCATAATGTCTGGCACCGTCTCCGACACCATGTCCGTCGTGAACTGCTTCTCCGTGTACATGCGGTAGCACTTGCCGGGTCCGATGCGCCCCGCACGACCAGAGCGCTGCTTCGCCTGCGCTTGAGACACCGGCATCACCTTGAGCTGATCGATGCCGTGCTTGGCGTCGAAGATGTTCTGCTTGCAGAAGCCGCTGTCAACGACGTAGTAGAGATTGGTGATGGTGATCGACGTCTCGGCGACGTTCGTGGCCAGTACGACCTTGCGGCAACCAGGTGGGGTGGGCTCGAACACCTTCGACTGCACCTCTTGCGGCATGGTGGCCGTGAGAGGCAGCACCATCAAGTCAGGCAACGGCGTGCTCACCTGCCGCCGCAGCATCTCCATCCAGCGAAACAGCTGTTCCCCACCCAGCTCGATCTCTTCCTGGCCAGTGAAGAAGACAAGGACGTCCCCTGGAGGCTCCTGCAGGTGAATCATCATGACCGTCTGCAGGGCGGCTCGCACGTAGTCGGTGGTGGGGTCGGTGAGGTAGTAGGTCTCCACAGGGAACGTGCGACCTTCAATCCGAAAAGGCTCAGAGGCGCCAAAGTAGGCGCAGAACTTCTCCGTCTCGAGGGTGGCGGAGGTCACCATCACCTTCAGCACCTCGTTCTTCCGCAGCGCCTGCCGCACGATAGCGAAGAGGAGATCGGTGCTGATGGAGCGCTCGTGCGCCTCGTCGAGGATGATGACGCTGTAGCGTTGGAAGCTGTCGTCTAGCAGCGCTTCGCGCAGCAGCATACCGTCTGTCATGTACTTGATCTTTGTCAGAGACGAGGTGACATCGCGGAAGCGAACGGTGTAACCGACCTCCTCGCCAAGGCGGCAGCCGTACTCCTCAGCGACTCGCATGGCAAGCGTCTCGGCGGCGACACGGCGGGGCTGCGTGCAGGCGATCACGCCTCGATCAGCGTACCCGTGCTCCGCCAGGTACTGCGGAATCTGCGTCGTCTTGCCGCTGCCTGTCTCTCCGACAAGCACGGTCACCCGGTGTGCATCTACAAAGTTCAGTAGAGCCTCCTTCTTCGCGTAAATCGGGAGGGAGATGCGCTGCTCCTGTATCGTCTGCATAGTCTCGGGCAGGCCAAAACGCGGTTTGTGTCCAAAGCTGTGTTTCATCCATGGCGCCAGCTTCGTCGGCATATCCTGTGGTCGGAAGCCACTCTCCTCCGGCAGCACATTCAGCTCCGAGTGCAGAAGGGTGGGCTGTGTCGAGTACTCCTCGCTTTCTAACGCCCCACCTCTCCGTCCGTAGCGGTCCTCGTCGAGCACCGACCTATCATCGCGGCCGCTCATGATCGCCCCAAAGTCGTACTCGCGGGATTGCTGCTGGGTACGCTGCGCCTTGCGGGCGATGACGCGACGCTCCATATTGATCTTCTCCTGCATCTGCGCCACCGCCTCCATGCTGTTCAGCTTTGACAAGTCGCCCTGCTGACGCTGGGCGAGTCTGTCCAAGATGGCTTGACGGTGCTGCGGCGTGCGGGCGTCACGGAGCAGCTGCGACGGCAGCGGTGCACGGTAGTTGATGCGACGGTGCAGCATCGAGGAGAAGCCCATGTTGCGCAAGAAGCGAGGTTCTTCGTCGTTCAGCTCCACGTCCTGCGCGCCGCCGCCTTCTTCCTCGTTGTCCTCGGAGCGCAATTTGAGCAGCTCCGCTTCATCGGCAAGACCACTTCGGACGTGCTGGGCGAGGCGGAACATCTCCTCTGGCGAGACCTTCATGGCATTCTTGCGCTCCGCAGTGGAGGTGTTCATGCTCGTCGTGTCAACACCGCCGTGCATGTGCCGCTGCTGCTGCTGGTAGGCAAGGCGAGCCGCTTCTTCAGCGCTACGCTTGGCATCATCGGCCAGCAGCAATGACCCGACAGCGAGCCCTGTCTCCACCGTGTCCGTAGTGAGGCAATCGTGAAGGACGTGGTACAGCTGCTGAATGCTTGACATGGGTATGTCGGGTTCCTCGTCTGCCTCGGCCTCGCCGTTGATAGCAACGGAGAGAGAGTGCAGGATGTGCTGCTCCGTCACCGCCTCACGTTGGGCAGCGGCGTCGGCCTCCTCACCTTGCGGCGTCATCTTCTTCGCCGCCTCCCTCTCGGAGCAGTAGAGCTTGACGAGCCCTTCCACGTCGTCAAGGTAGTCGTCACTCTCTTCTTGGGTGGCGGGGTGGCCCATCATCTGCTCCAGCTGCTCGTAAAGAACCGACTTGCAATACAGTTCCTGCAGCTTCATGAGGAAAGACATGTCCTGCTGCTCGGCGATGGCGTCGTCGTCGCCACCCACTGCCGCCACAGCGTCGCCGACAACGTTCATCCTTCTTCCTCACTCACACTCGGTCTGCGAGCAACAGGATGGATACGCTAGAGGGGGATTGAGGGAGGGGGGCGAGTTGCGCAGTGCAAACACACCCACAGAAGCTGAACGCCTTCAGTGCGCCAGAAGGGTAGGTAGATAGGTAGCAGCAGAGTAACGCACTCCTTAAACACACACACAAGAAGGCGAGGCAGGAGGAAATGAATGTGATCCCCCCGACCAAAAGAAAGCAAAGCAAAGCCTTCTGCACCACTTACAAGTGCACGCCAACACATGCAGGAGAGGTGAGAGAGCGAAGTTGGTCGACTTTAGAGGTGGGAGATGGGGGGGGATAGAGGAGATGATAGGGTGATAAGTGTGCTACAGAAAGTGAGAGAGGGGTGGGAGGTGCATTGTGAGAGGGGAAACAGAGATGAGCATGCGGCCTTGTTTCAGAGTGAAAAAGGGCGCGAGCGGGGAAGGGTGGGGGTGAGGAGGATGCGTGGCTCTCTCCTGCACTGGGGTTACTTTTTTTTTGTGATTGCGTGTGTGCGTGTTCTCTGTTGCTGTCGAGTCCGTGTCACTTTACACAGATGAGCTATGGAGTGAGAAGGAGGGTAAGGAGGGAGAGAGGGGAGGGGGAGAGGAGGGCTCACGGCGGGTTGGCAGGGGCTTCAAAACGTTGGAGGACACACACACACACACACGCACAAAAAAAAGAAAGAGGCGGTGTGTGTGTATGTGTGGGAGGGAGTGGGGAGGGGAAGTGGAGGGGGGGGGAGTGGAGAACAAGAAGAGGGCAATTGCAGCAACAACACACACACAAAAAAAACGGTACACGCATACAAAATGGAAAAAATAAAAACGCGCAGCGAGTCGGAGCACAGACGAGGGATAGCCGGATAGCAGTCCGGGAAGCACGCAACACAGGACACAACAAAAAACGGGAAGGAAAAGGAGAAAAAAAAATAGAAAGGGAGAACAGCAGGTGAGCTGCTGCATGATGAGGGAGGATAATGCACAGAGCACTCTTCCGGTTTGCTGCTTGACAATCGTGTAATAACGACGCCTCCCTTTTCTCCCGTTTGGTTGGTTGGCTGTGAAAGACCCCGACAACGTTGCCCCTCTTTTGTTTTGTTTTCTCTCCTTGCCTCCTTGTCCCTCTCTCCTCACCACACCACACCCCCTTTTCGATGCCCAAGGGGACGCAAAGTGCGCGTAGTCACACACCCACACCAACACACAAGAAAGTGGTGTGGAGAGGGGAGGGCAGAGGGTGATGTAAGACAAAGACACAAGCCAACAGAAACGACGGCCACAATGTAAAGAGGGAGTGAGAGCGACGGCGGCATTTCGCAGCGCCGTCGCTGCTGCTGCGTGATACGCATGACGAGAAGGCACTTCCCTCTATGGCACACAAGAGAGAGCGAAGGGGGGGGGGCAGACGACCGAGTGATGCTGTGCCCTGCATATATGCGCCACCGCACTTGTGCGAATACTGGCGACCTGCTGGAAAGTCATGACTTCAGCTGAACAAAGGAATACCGAAAGCCGCCAGCACCGAGAGAAACTGCTATATCCAGCTGGGTATCAAGGAGGGGTGGGATGGGGCGGGGTGGTGGTGGTGGTGGGAAGCGAACGGAGACCTACATTTAGATCCTCGACCACAAGCGACGGCTAGTCAGCGCTGCCCAGTTTTGCAACCGTGTCACCTTACTTCTGCCGCGGTGGCCGCCGCCTCGAGTTCGGCTTCCTCCTCCAGTGTTGATGGCGCAGACATAAGGCCCAGCTTCTTTGGGGCGGCGCCGGCTGCAACACGCTTGAACTGGACAAAGCCGTACGGGCTGGAGCCGACGTTCTCCAGATCGCCCATTTCGACGAGCTGCTGCTTCGTTACTACAAAGGAGAGGCCGAAGACGGCGTACTCGGCATCCCACAGCTCGACCAGCTGCTTCTCCTTGTTGTAGCTCTTCACGATAGCCACACTGCGGCCGAGGTTCGACAGCTGGTGCGTGCGCAGAACGTCGTAGTTCAGCAGAAGGACCGTGTCCGAGGACCGCGTAGACTTCTCCAGAAGCTCGTCCAGCTCCTCGTCCACGTCGATGTCCTCCAGAACCTGCACTGAGATCGTCTCTTGGGTCCCGCTCTGGTGTCCATTACGCGATTCGAGGAACTTCCGGCACCCTTCCGCCATGAAAGAGGCGTCGATCTTTTTGTTGATGATCGACAGCGACACCTCGACATCACGCCACGCAAAGGCCTGGCTGCCGCGCCGCCGCTGATCATCCATCGTCTTCAGGTACGCCTCGTAGAAGATCTCCTCCGGGCTGTAGTAGTATCCCAGTTGCGAGAAGGCGAAGGACATCCCTTGAAAGTGGGGGCTGGGGCTAACAAGGAAGACGTTCAGAACGGGCAGCAGTTCGAGGCGGAAAGGACGGCTGCACGGCGGCGCGAACACCGGACCTGCCGCAGCCGAGGGTGCGGCAGCACGCGAGACGCGCAGCACGCCGCGGGTGCGCTGCTTCCGTGTGACATCGCTGTCCAGCACGGACTCGAACACCTCTAGCAGCGGTGCCGACCACTCACGCAGGAAACTGTTGGGGTTCGCGTCCGCCACGCGCACGCTTCCGAGCCCCGCGTCGTAGCCGACGACCATACCAAGGGTACCGAACGGGTGCGAGGCCCCGTTCACGAGCAGGTGGCTGGCATCGAAGTGCAACAGCAGGAGATGGTTTCCGTCGAGTGACGTCTGGATGAGTTCCTCGAGCTGCGGCAGCTGCAGTGTGAGGAGCCCGTCCGCGTTGCTTTCCCCATGATACGCCTTTACTTGGACCTCGTCCTGCAACCCCACCACGCGCAAGTACTGTGTCAGGCACACGTGCATGATCTCCAGCGTCAGGTTGCGAATGACCAGGGCAGAGATTTCGAACGGAAGGCGTTGCACCACGTCGTCAAACGTGGTCGGAACGCCGAGCCGGGTGCATGTCATGGCTACCATCGTCGGCATGACAGGCAGCGAGGGAAACGTGAACGCCTTCGGCACGGCAAATGCGGTCTTGCCTTCCCAAGAGCTATTCAGCTCGTGCTGGCGCTCCACTAGCTCAAGTCGACTCTCCACTGTGGGAGCCATCGTGGCTGGGGCACCAACGCGCCGCGACGCCGGATTCGTGCCGCGCTTCGAGAAGATCAGGTAGCCGTTGCCGGTCATGGCCTTGTGAAGACGATCCAGCGGGCACGACCAGGTGTGCGAAAACGTCTTCGGGTGGGCATCGATCAGCACGGCCGTTTGCATTTCCTGATCGTAGCCGGCCAGCACACACCACTGCGGTTCTTCCACAATGTACAGCACATTGTGCGCCACGCATGCATTGTACATTATCACCATCACATGCTCCGGGCACTCCGGGTCCACGTTGGCGTCCTTCACGTTGATAAGGATGGACTCGAGGTCGAACACCGATATCGTCGGCACCGCGTCCTCGCGGAAGATCTTCGTGAGCACCGGGTAGAGGTGCACGTCCACGTCGCGCTTCGACCGCTGCACGTAGCCGGCGGCGTACTCGTACACCTGCTCTAGAGGTAGTACGCCATCCACGAACACCTCGGCTGGCAGCTTCATGGTCCGGATAATGTCAGACACCGGCAGGCCGTTGCCGTACCCGTGCGTGCCAGGGCGAACACCGGCCAGCAGATGCATCGCCCACGCCACGCCAACGATGTGGGGGCTGATGTGATGAGAGATGGCCACGGCGTTCGTGCCCAGCTGCGTCGTGCCAAGCACCTTTCCGCTGAGCAGCTCTGGCGTCCAGAACGTCTTGATCTCGTCCGTGGTGAACTCCGGGTTGAGCTCCTTCTTGAACACGCGAATGAAGCCGTGCGCGCGATGGCCTTCCTTGGCCGTCATCATTGCCTTGAAGAGGGACGCCACGGGTACCTCCTTCAGCTTCACGTGCAGCGAGTCGTTCACAACGCCCTCAGCGATGGTCACCATAAGCTGAACGGCGTTGCGAACGTCGACTACTACTGCATACGCACCCTCGTTTCGTGGGGAGTACTGCCGCTCCATATGGTGCGGATTCGGCCCTAGCACGGAGGTCGCAAGCGGGGAGTTCAGTTCGTCTTCGTCTTCGAAGGCGTCCACAAGCATCGCTTGCTCCAGCACGTACGGGTCGTAGTTGACGATGCGGATCGCCTGCGTCTCTTCCTCGCAGTCCTGTGTGATAAGGCGCTGGAATTCCGGCAGCTGCATGCGAGTCTGCCGGTCACCCACCTCGTTCGGGCCGAGTTCCACCTGCCCCATCGTCGGCGACACGTCAAGGTGCACCGCCTCTAGGCTGTAATCGCCCTTGAAGCGGTTATCGACGTCGAGGAACTCGCGGATGATGCCCGTCATGATCGGCAGATGTGGCGATCCGGAGTGCAGCATGTGGAGCGGGGACTGTGTGGCGAAGAAAATGTCTTCGAGGGTGACGCGACGCCGGCGATCCTTGCAGTTCGCGTCACCGCCGAGTAGGTAGGAGAGAGCCACGGCAGCAGCGCCGAAGTGGCTGCATTGCATGAGGTCAGTGAGCGCATCCGGGTTTTCAGTTTCGTAGCTGCGAAAGAGGCTCATGCGCGCTTTTCGGATCTCGAGGACTTGCTGACGGGTGTGCTTGGACTGCTGTTGACCAACCGAGGCAGAACCCGCACTCCTGTTCGTCGCGTCGTTTGTCGCGTTGCCAGGCAGGGGAGTGGCACCGCCCTGAACGAAGTTCAAAGTTGTCACCGTGCTGGCGCCAGGCGCGCCGCTGTAAGCCGTAAATCCAAAGCCGGTGCGGCTCTCCGGTATTGGTGCTGTGACAGCCGTCGAGGCGCTATTGCGGTTTAGTCTGTGGAAACTGCCCGCACTGACACCCATACCCCCCTCTGGTGTGACTGCTGTTGCGGTGGGGCTGAAGGAAACGAGAGATGATGGCCGCCGAGCTCCTCCTCGGTCGGAGGTGGCTTCGTCATCCGTGGTCCTGTGAGGGTCGTTCAAGGCGACCCCACTGCCGTAAATGCGGTCCTGGCCCATGAGGCGTCGATTGACCGAGCAGAGCTGCTCGAGCTCCCCGAGCGCGGTCTCCCACTTCTGCAGGTGATCCTGCACCGACGGTGCACTACCCATGCTTGCCGTGTCGTTTCTGATGTCAACAGGGGGAGGGAGGGAGGGGTTGGCCACCGAGCAGAGAGCAGGAAAGAGAGACTATCGCCGTCTCTGTGCAAGTACGCATGCGCACGCAGTGGTCGTGGTGGTGACCTCCACGAGGCCAAAAATAGAAACTGAAAATATATAAACAAGAGACGACAGTAAAACGCCGTAGTAACTGCGCTTGCCGTTCTGTGTGTGTGTGTGTGGGTGTGCGGTGATGTTGCACCCTTCTGCGGTGTCACGAGAATGACGTTCAACTGAGTGACAGTGCGCATGCAGGCACAGAGAGATGTGATGCAGCGGACGGTGGGGGAGGGGGTAGGCATGCCCACCCAGCCACAACACCGTTGGAGAGGTCAAAGACCAAAGCAGTAACGCCGACAGGAAATACAGAACCAGGGACACAGAAGTGGAAGGTCAATACGGAAGAAGAGATGCGAGACCACTTCGTCAGGAGCGACAGAGGGCGAAATATGCGAAGAGATCCAGAGGGTGAGCAAGCTGAAAGCAGCGCACTGCAGTGGTGTGACAGCTATCGATGAATGTGACGATACCAATGACAGGGGTGTCCTATTTCTCTGTTTGTGCCGGAGGCGACACTGCGACACACCACTAAAGGGGTTTTCTCCTTCTTACCCCCCCCCTCCTCTGCTTGGACTTGACTGCACCACAAGCAGCAGGCGCACAGGAGCAGATTAACAACACACAAAAAAGAGTACACCAAACACACAAATACGCGGACGCCCCAGAGAGAGAGCGAGACAGTGGGCGCGTAATGGGGGTGGAAAAGCGGAGATAGAGAGGGGGATGGGCATCCCAGAGCGGGAGCTGACCGAAAAGGGTGATCTTCACCACAGCGCCGCTCCTTGTGCCCTTCGCTCCCTCAGCAGCACTTACTATCGTCACACTCTACGAGAGCACTCAGCACTTGAGCGATGATATTGGTGTGCTCACTTGTGGACAACGCAGTGTCCGTGCTGCGACCTTTGCCGAATTGCTTACAGAGCGCCTCCTCCTCTCTCGAGAGAGCTTCTGTGTCCTCCTGCATATAGTTGAGGTCCTGCTGCAGCTTGGTGAGTGTGGCCTTGGCCGCCTCTACCTCTTGCGCATTGCGGGCACGCAGCGCATCAAGTTGAGCTTGCAACTCGGCTACGGTGCTCATCGGTTCGTTCGTCGTCACGGTGTACCTTCAGACTTCTTCTTTTTGTTGTTAATTTTCAATGAAGGCCACGTAGGGAAGGGGGTGAAAGGCAATCTGAAGAAATGCGAATGGAATACGAGATGAGTGGCGTTGTGTGTGGGTGTGTCTGTGGGGAGGTGTGGGTGTGCGTGTGCAGCTGCAGTGCAGCGCGAGGCGGCAGGACGTAAGGCACGAGGAAAAAGACGGCCAGTGAAAGGGAGAGGATGTGGCCCGAGAGGGTGTCTAAAAAAAAGCAGTGGTACACCCATGAGGCTCATGCATAGCAGTGAGTCGAAAGGCACCTCGGCACATGCATTGGAGCCACTGCAAGCAGCAGTGCAGGGAGGCGGTCACCTTCAAAGGAGAGCATGCAAGCCACTGTTCATGGAGTCACTCCGTCCTCCCTCCTGCATGCTACTACGCATGCGAGCTTCTTTACCCACGTAGAAGCTCTACAAGAAACGGCGATGAAGCGGAAAAAGCAGTGCTGCACCCTAGAGAGGCGTCGACACCTCCATCCCATCTGAGCACACACAGAGAAGGATACCTTCGCAGGCGCAGACCACGCCACACCCGAGCGAGCACAAGAGGAAACGCGTCCTTCCAACGCACACGAAAACCTGTAAGCAACCGGCGAAACTGTCTAGTCCTCGGAATACGGCCGCCGTCGTGGCACTCGATGGCCGCCACGGCCCGTTCTCGCCTCCCTCCAAATACGCCTTTCTTCTCACCCCTCCTCGAAGTCCCTACACGTCAGATGAGTCGAGGTTATTGATAAAGCTTGTTTTCACGTACGTCTCCCCCTGCCATACGGAGTATACGCACCCGGGCACACACGGAAAAAAACACGAGTGTGCATGCGTGCGTATGCGTGTATGCCAGAGCGTATCTAAAGGTGTCCTAAGCGTATCGTTGTTCATCGTGTAGAAGGGAGGAGGAGGAGGAGGGGGAGGAAGGCAAGCAGTGAAGAGGGTGTGATGTGATTGTCCGTGGGCAACGACACCTCGACACCGCAACTCAAGCACAGGAAGGCTCTGGCAGCACTGCACCGGCCTCGTCGTGATACACACGCAGAGAGAGAGATACATGTGGACACACAAGCAACCACCAAACGGCAACATCTCAGATCACTGCACTTAGCGACGAAGGTATGAAGAACGGAGAGAGGGGGAAGGGTGCGAGCAGGAGAGAGGGAGAGGCAGGCAGAAGACGTTTCTTCCTCTTCCACGTGCCCCTCACCGCTCATCCCCTCGTGCCCCCCGCCCTCCCCTCACGAAACCGACCTCTCCGCTTGGAAATGTGATCTTCCCCACACGCGCAGACATAGCCCAGCGTACCACACTTTGCATGGTCGCAGAACCTCACACACGCACACAAGCACACGTGCTCACCGACCCAATTAGAGACTCGGAGCGCCACGGGCGCCCGTGCCCTTGTTACGGGGAGAGGGAGAGACAAAGACGGGAAATGGCCACAAGGAGAGGAGGCAGAAAGAAGAGGACACGTGGACAACGGGTGCATGCGGAGAAGGATTGCATGACAGCGTGTATGGTTGAGAGGGACTTGAGTGGACATGTAGGTCTCCACCATTTCCCCATCAGCAGGGGTGAGTGGGGAGAGTGAGGGAGCCAGGGCCTTCTTGAGTATTCTTGTAGCATCTGCAGCAGATTCAAAGTGCTGTGGTACTGTGAGGGCGTGCAGTGCAGTCTCAGCAAAGCCTGCAAGTTAGAAGTAGGGGGCGGGGAGGCGACGGCGACCCAGCAAGCACACGTGCTCGTGCTACCGCAAGCGCAACCGACTACAGTGTCCGCCACTGTCCCTTACATTTTGCCCGCTTGTTTAAAGTTCTTTTGTGTTTTCTGAAGTGCGTTTCGCACCGAGTGGTGGGTTAGCCCCGTATGTTGTACAGATAGTGAAACATTCGTAGGAGAGATCGAATCACATGAGGAACACACACACACACACAGAACGAGTCATCGTTAAAAGTGCCTGCGTTCCAATAAGTGTGTATGTGTGTGCGCGGAATGGGGCAAAAAAAGAAGAGGAGCGCATCACACGAGCACCAACAGAGCGTGCATGTGTACTGGGGCAAGACCGACGATACAAGCGCAGACAAACATCACCAAAGAAAACCCCACCAAGACCAGCAACGCGGAAGTGGGCAGAGAACCCACGGGAAACACAAAGCAAAGGAGAGGGCAGACAAGCTCACATGAACACATCCGAAGGAAGAACGGCACACAGCAAACAACAATCGTAAAGATATATCTTCCCTCCCTCTCCCCTTTCCCGCACGCACACACGACAAGACACATGCAAAACGACGGAGCCTCATAACCGCAAGACACAGACACAGACACAGACACACACACATACACAAAGGGAAGGGGATAAAGGAGGTACGTACGCACATGCACAGACATCCAAAGAACCACTCCCACGTACGTCGTCCAAAACCGGCGGTCGCCTCACATGGCCGATCAACGCAAACCATGGAAGCATACATACGGGCAGAACAAGAGACGGAAAACATGACGAGAGCCGATCGATACATCAACCCGAACGAGAATGGCAACGAAAGCAGAACACCAGGACACACGAAAAGAAACGCGAAGGCACAGAAGACGTAAAGGCAGGAGAGGTGTGTGTGGGGGGGGGCGATACCTGTACATCGAATCACGCGCTCCCTGACACCTAAGTGAGAAAGAAAAAAAAGGATTACATTCGCGAGGGGAGACTTATGATGATGTGGAGGGAGAACGGGGACGTGTGTGTGTGTCCGTCGGTGGGGAGGAGGAGTGGTGCGGAAGCAAAGCGAAGGCGATCATGTCGCTCGCACCTCCACGGTGTATGACGACAAGGAAGAAAATGGACCACGAGAACAGGCGAGTCGATCAAGTCATACGGGGACACACATACAAGCGGGAAAAAGAAAAAAGCGTCGCACACGGTTTACGCACAGCCACGTGAACGAGTACATAAGCATATATACATGGACGTGCCACTAGACAAAGATAGAAAAATAGATACACGGTATCTTGAGTAAAGAAGGGATTGGGGGGAAGACTACTGTGCACACGCCCACTATCCAGGCAACCCGAGGCGGCACTCAAGACGTGGGGAAGGAAGAGGGGGGTGGGTGGGCGGCAAATAAAAGTGCAAGGAAACGCACCCACACAACGAGTTATGTCTCTTATGGACTACGATGAGGTACACTCAAACATGGGCACCGAGGTACACATACATACACACATTTAACACCGACTACCAATGTAATACGCACGCCCGGTGTTTTCTTCCTCTCCATCTGGCACCCACCCACACACACACACACACACGTACAGATACATCATCCTGCACGCACGGAGAGAGAAAGCGTAGAGACTGATGCGGTGGGGGAGGGGGGTTGGTAGGAATGAGAACGGCAAGAATAACGTCCGCAAGAAAAGAGCGCACACACATAAAGGAAAAAGCGAACAAACAAAACAGCATCCACCAGGTTGCAGAGAGCCTACCGGCGACTAGTAGAGGCATTCGAACGCATGGGCTGGCTCGACAAAGGCACCCATGCACCCACTCTCGATGCTGCGATTGGCCATGTCACACCCGGAGATGCCCACACAGGGGTATACAGTGTTGCCCTTTAGCCCACTTTGCTCATCCAGCATCATGCCCACGTACTTGCCGTTCATAAACATTTGCACCGCGCCGGCGTTGGTGTCCACTACAAAGGAGGCAACGCCGCCGCTGATGGGCACGAAAAGACGCCAGAAACTGTGCTTCTCGACGCCGTTCACGAACACTTTCGAGGTTTGTAGATCCATATAGGCCTCCCAAGGCTTGCTAGGCGGCGTAGGAACGGCGCCAATGGCCTGCAGAAAGCTCGGTTGCGCCAGGTTTTGGTCCAGCAGCGGCTCACTTCTCTCCGCGTCCATCGCAACAGCCTTGCCGAACTCTATATTCTGCAGATCTTCATCGTTGGTGTAAACGCAGCTGGTGCAGAAGCCGACACGACTGTTGTCGGTGTTGATGCGGTAGGAGAAGAGGTACTTGCCTGTGTTTGGCCGCATCGCGAGATCGCCAATGACAGGGCGGTACGGCAGCTCACCACCGCCCTTGTGCCAAACGCTGTTGCCCTTGATGGTGTAGATGGGGCAGGCATGAGCCCAATCAAAGGTCACGCTTGTGACGCTCGTCGGCGTGGCAGGTACATAGGGGCTTGGCGCACCGTCCTCTATGGACTTCTGCGTATCGCTCAGCCGGTGGCTCGAGAAGGGCTTCTTGACTGCAGGCATCCGAAACATTTTCTTGCAAGGAAGGATCGAGCAAAGTGGAGGGTTAACGAGACCGGGACGGCGAAAACAGGCGTTGAGTTATACAGAGAGCGAGCGGGCGATCAAAATCATTTGTTCACTGTGATGGTGATGCTTGACGAAGGGAGCAGTCTCTTAAGCCTGCCCCTTTCCCTTGGAAATTCGTATGCGCACTCCAGCGCCTCAGCTCAAGCCCTTCGTGTATGCTCGTATCTCGTGTCGTCGGCTTGCCACCGCCCCACTGCAGCGAGGAAGACGTCTATCAGGAGAGGGAAACGGTGGGGACGTGTGGAGCAAGGAGGGGACGAGAGAGGGAAAGGTGGCGTGTATGTCCGTCAGACAGGCACGAACGCAGCGAAAGAAAACTAACTACGTCTCGCTCTTTTTTTCCTTTTTCGTTTGTGACACTCCTCCGTTTTGTGTGTGCGTGTGTGTGCGTGCGTGTGTGATGGAGCAGACGATGTTTGGTCTGCCTTGCGCGCACACGAGGAGAGAAGGCAACGTGGCTGTTGGCGGGAAGAAAATGAGGTACGTGGGAGGGGGAGCTGTTCAATGGAGGAGCAGGTGTACGAACAGTGAAGCACCCCCACAAAAAAAAAGCAAAGGCGAAAGCAGGAAGTAGCTGCAAGGTGGTGGTGGGAGAGGGGAGGGTGCAAAGAGGTTTGTGATTGCAGCTGTGCCGTGATGCTGTCCAAGCGTATGCTCGCTGGTACGTGGACGTACACATATGTGTGTTTCCGGGACAGTAGAGCGAAAAACGACGAAGAGTTGACAGGCATTGCACATGAAGGGTGAGAACACATCAGCCTGGAGCGCGTGCTGCGACTCACGGCATACATGCGTGCGTGGGCCGGTGAGCCACTACACTGCCTCCTCTGCCGCGGCACCCCGAAAGCGCGTTGCACACCACCGTGCTCCTCTCCCTCCAATTCGGCTCTTTTGCTCAGCTCGCTCTCGCCGAGGGCGAGCAGCTGCTGGCGTGTTGGTGCTGCCAGACACCACGTCTCCCAGGCGACGTGGAGGGCATCTGCGTGTCTGTCTGCTGCTTTGGGGGTCAAATGACATGGAGAGAGCAAAACAAAACCAGAAAGAACAGGAGAGGAGGAGAAATCAAAGAGAAGGGAACCTCAGTGTCTGCCAAGGCTACTGTGACTGCTGCGGGCGTAGCAGAGATCTGCACACACACACACGCGCACACACATCCTAACGGACCCCCTCCACCCACCCACCCACACCCATTGCCTTCGGAAGACTCGCCATCACGCAGCGATATACAGGCAAGGCATGGCCACCAGATCACCCAGAGAAACTGGAGTGACTGGCAGGTTGCGCGCGTGTGCGTGTGGGAGAAGTAGGCACAAGGGAGAAGAGTCAGGGAGAGAGTAGAGGCGAGGTGCAAAGTGTGTGTAGCTGTGGCACGGCGCCTTACTTCTTCTTGGCCACCTGCTTGCCCTTCGCCTTGCCGCGCAGCTTCTTGTTGCGGTTGCGACGCTCCTTCACCGACTTGCGGGCCGGCAGGCGAGCCTTGCCGAAGCCCATGCGGGTCTTGCGGTAGTTGGGCTCGAAGCGCTTCAGGGACGCGAGGTCGTCGTAGATCAGACCGAAGCCGGTGGTCTTGCCGCCGCCGAACTTCGTCTTGAAGCCGAAGAGGGACACCTGGCTCGCATCCGGCACCTTGTAAAGCACGGCCAGCTTCTTGCGGATCAGCTGCGTCGGCACGGTACCACACCAGTGCGGGTGGTTCACCTCCACGATGAACTGCTTGCGGTTGAGCAGCTTGTTCACCTTGAACTGGGAGGTACGGATAGACACCTCAGCCTTCTTCTTTTGAAAGACCATGATTCCTACTGTAATCCTCTTCTACGCATGCGGAGGCGAGGCAAAGGCGTGTTTCGTGGATGTGATTGGCAACGGATGCGATGAGGGGGTGAGGGCAGGGAGGGGGAGTGGGAAGGAAATGGTAGTAGCGATAGTGGCGCAGAGCAGCGCGTCATGGAGGGGAGAGGAACTGACGTGCTCGAAGGGTATTTGCGTGACAGGCATTGCACATGAAGGGTGAGAACACATCAGCCTGGAGCGCGTGCTGCGACTCATGGCATACATGCGTGCGTGGGCCGGTGAGCCACTACACTGCCTCCTCTGCCGCGGCACCCCGAAAGCGCGTTGCACACCACCGTGCTCCTCTCCCTCCAATTCAACTCTTTTGCTCAGCTCGCTCTCGCCGAGGGCGAGCAGCTGCTGGCGTGTTGGTGCTGCCAGACACCACGTCTCCCAGGCGACGTGGAGGGCATCTGCGTGTCTGTCTGCTGCTTTGGGGGTCAAATGACATGGAGAGAGCAAAACAAAACCAGAAAGAACAGGAGAGGAGGAGAAATCAAAGAGAAGGGAACCTCAGTGTCTGCCAAGGCTACTGTGACTGCTGCGGGCGTAGCAGAGATCTGCACACACACACACGCGCACACACATCCTAACGGACCCCCTCCACCCACCCACCCACACCCATTGCCTTCGGAAGACTCGCCATCACGCAGCGATATACAGGCAAGGCATGGCCACCAGATCACCCAGAGAAACTGGAGTGACTGGCAGGTTGCGCGCGTGTGCGTGTGGGAGAAGTAGGCACAAGGGAGAAGAGTCAGGGAGAGAGTAGAGGCGAGGTGCAAAGTGTGTGTAGCTGTGGCACGGCGCCTTACTTCTTCTTGGCCACCTGCTTGCCCTTCGCCTTGCCGCGCAGCTTCTTGTTGCGGTTGCGACGCTCCTTCACCGACTTGCGGGCCGGCAGGCGAGCCTTGCCGAAGCCCATGCGGGTCTTGCGGTAGTTGGGCTCGAAGCGCTTCAGGGACGCGAGGTCGTCGTAGATCAGACCGAAGCCGGTGGTCTTGCCGCCGCCGAACTTCGTCTTGAAGCCGAAGAGGGACACCTGGCTCGCATCCGGCACCTTGTAAAGCACGGCCAGCTTCTTGCGGATCAGCTGCGTCGGCACGGTACCACACCAGTGCGGGTGGTTCACCTCCACGATGAACTGCTTGCGGTTGAGCAGCTTGTTCACCTTGAACTGGGAGGTACGGATAGACACCTCAGCCTTCTTCTTTTGAAAGACCATGATTCCTACTGTAATCCTCTTCTACGCATGCGGAGGCGAGGCAAAGGCGTGTTTCGTGGATGTGATTGGCAACGGATGCGATGAGGGGGTGAGGGCAGGGAGGGGGAGTGGGAAGGAAATAGTTCGAGAAGACGAAGCACTGGAATGATCCACGAAGATGGAAGGAGGCGGGTGTGGAGTAAGATAAGCGGGCATCAATCGTGGATTGAGGTCGTCGACGGCGTTGCCAACGTCTTTCGCCTCCCCAGCCGAGGTGAGATTCGCCCATAGTGACCAGAGCGCTGATCATCGAAGAGGACGAGGAGGGACGAGCAGCCACACGGCCGCATGGAAAAGAAACGTTTTCATCTCCTGTCGCGTGGACGCCTCACACCCAGGAGATACCTCTCGCGAAAATGGTTGCAGGCGTAGGCACGGGGGTGAGGAGGGCATCGTCGGTGGCACCAAAGTCGCACGATCATCACACACTACAGGGCCATCCCCCTTCCACACCTCCATGGCCTCGCTACCGTGCCCATGGTGAGCATCTGCATGCCTATACGTAGTTCTCATGGTGTACGTCACCTCCTTTTCGTTTGTGCGCTTCCACTGCTGGAGCTGTTGCATCTTGTCCATGACGACGCGACTAAACAGCGGCTTCCATTGACAGCAACGGGCTACGGCAAACAGCCTGGAGACCTGCGTACACCCACCCATACAAGGAGAAGAGAAGACGCCGGAGTAAGTCCATATCCAATGGGCTTTACATGCTGAACACTTTACATCAAAAGAGAACGCGGAAAAAAAGGGGTGAACAGAGAAGAGGACGTGCGTTAAACGGCAGCGACTGCCTCAGCAAGCGCGCTGCAGAGAAGCTCCTCCAGTACCTCCTCCGTTGCCACGGCAGAGCTGGCGTTTCCTCGACTCAGCGTTGCCGCTGCTGCGGCGGGCACGGCTTCTGTGTTGGTGACCTTCGCGGCATGCAGGACTCGCATATTGGCGTACGTCACGTGGCGAGGGGCGCACAAGGCTGTGAAGGAGCTCTGAACGGCGGGCGCGGCGACCAGGGAGCGGATCAGCTCGTCCATCACCCCTTTCACGAAGCACACCTCTGTCGCCGTGGCGGAACTTGTGGTGGTCTGGGAGGCGACTGGTGACAGTGTGGAGGACACCGGATCAACGTGGCTATTGTAGAGGAGCGGCGTGTAGGTGGTATTCAGCTTCTCTGATCCGTAGAGGGCCTCATAGTCGTCCCGCGGCATCACTCGCGCTTGCAGAAGGAGGCTGAGGAATGTGGCACTGCTGCCGCCGTCACTCGAGGAGTTGAGGCTAGGGAGCGGCGTTGCTCTAGTACGGCGGCCATGGCGACTTCCACTGCCACCATGCTGCTTTTCTTCCCCGTCGCTCGCCGCGGCGCAAGGCACGACAGCGCACGTCATAAGTCGCTCCAGAACTTGGCTAGTGCTGCCTGCGTAGAAGAGTATCTTCAACGTCTGCTGCTTGCCGGGTTCCACAACGCCTTCGGAGGGGCGCACGACGACCTGTGCGTCACCCCGCTGCGGGCGATCGAGGTGCCAGGTGTAGCGCATGGCAGTCGGGCAGCCGGCGGCGAGCTGCAATGTGCAGGTGCGCCTGCACAGTGTAAAGTATGGGACGGCGCCGAGCCTGCAGACGTCGTCGGACAAGAACGCAGCGTGCGCGCGCGCGGCGAGGGTGGGCGGGACGGCAGGAACTTGCATCAGCGCATGGTCGATCCACTGCATCACCGACGTCGCCGTCACCTTGCGTGGGTGGTAGCCGCTGGCAACCAGATCGACGTAGTAGCCCTCTCCCTGCACTGTCTGCAGCAGGACGCTCACACGGTACTCTCTCGCCTCCAGCGGCCTGAAGTAGAAGCCAATGTGGACCGTGCCGCGTGGCGAAACCGTGCCCCGCGGGTCGACGCACTGAAACACAGGGAAGCCGTAGTGCTCTCGCGCTTGTTCCTGCAGTGCCATCAAGTCGACCGAGTACTCGACAGGCTCATCAAACGGGTTTGTCGCCGTGATGAACTGCAGCGGCGGCTCCATGTCGCCGAGGGCGACCGGCATCAACTCGTACACCTTCTGGTGGTGGAAGTTCAACGCGCATACCTCAGCAGGCAACGTGCGTCCTTCCAGCACCACGGCGACGCGCCGCCAACTGCGGCCAACGCGCAGCACCATTGGCAGCCGATGGACACCCACCTCGCTGTGCACGTAATGCACCTCAAGCTGAACTGTCTGCCCAACATCAATGCTTCCCTGCTGCGGTATCACCGTCACGAGTCCACGATCAATGATGTAGTACAAACTTTCCAGCTCTGTGTTTTCCAGGCACCAGCGCTCTCTGTTAGCCTCATGCTGCGTTGGCAGCATCACATCGAACGGCGCAGGGCAGTCGCCAGTGTTCTTGAGGCTCACCTTGAGGCACACGGTGCTGTCCCCTTCGTGCGCTACGCCAAGATCCACCGAAATCGGGTCCAATCCGCTAACGTAGTGCTGGAAGGAGGCGTGCGCGCTATTGTCGCTGTCCTCAGGCTCCGCAGCAGCCGTGGCGAGCTGCGCGTTGATGGCGTTGAGGCTGAGCTGCTGCCACGCCAGCGGCCGCGCCACGCCGGGGAGATCGACGTCCACCACCTGCACTGCTGGGTGTGCAGCCCGCAGACGCCAGCGGCAATGGGGGTGCCGTTCCGCCTCCTCTGCGGTTGGCACGTTCGGCACGTTGGCCAGGTTGGTGGACAAGCCGCTAACGATGGCATAGACGAGGAACTCTGTCAAGCCCGGCGCAGGCTGCGCCGCCACGAGCACTGTTGTGTGCGTGCGCGCTGGTAGGACACCGCGGCTGTTGTGAAGGCGCGGCACCACCGCGGCGGCGGTTCCCGACTTGCCCGCGTGCACCAGCATGGC
>NC_018324.1:1157544-1169132 GCF_000234665.1 Leishmania mexicana MHOM/GT/2001/U1103
GCACGTACAGCTGCAGATAGCCGTGGAACACGCGAGGCTGCTGTGGGCTGAAGAAGAGTGTGATGGGGAGCCGCGCACCGCCGGGCACCACACCCTGCTCAGGCTCCATGCGAAGCGCTCCGAGAAGTTCCGCTGACGTGTCGAAGCGGAACGCCACTGGCAGCGCCGTCGGGTTGCGTACCCACGCACGCTGCTGCGATTCACCCGAGACGCAACTTGGCGGTAGTGTAATCATGCTCGGTGGCACCGTCGCGTCTTCGCCAACCTGGCGCCACTGGAGCTGCGGGAGGCATACTTCACCGAAGAGGTTGAGGTGCGTGGTGTCCGCGGCAGTTGGTAGTGCGGCACTAGAGGTGGGGGAGATGGTGGAGTGCAGTACATTTGCGTCCCACAGAATTCTGGCCGACGCCGCGTACTGCGCCGTGTCTCCGGGGCTGAATTTCACCACAAGCAGCTGACGGCCCAGAGCCGGCACAACGCCTGCGGTTGGGTACACCGAGAACACAGCCTCGCCCACCTCGCTGGCCTCTTGCTGCGGTGCTCTGGCTTCTACCGCAGCGGTTAAAGCTTCTCTCTCCGGTGCCACGCGTTTCATGTTCGGTGGCAAGACGACTGCACTGACCTGCTTGAGCATGACACCGGTTACCTCGTAACGCACCGGCGTAGCAGCCTTGTTCTGGAGCGCTATCACTTGGTAGGAGGAGCCACCGACGCGGCACGCCGGCAGGCACACCTGACGCGTGTAGCTGATCTGGTTGGATGTGCTCTGCTGCTGGTGCTTCAATTTCTGCTTCGCTGAGGTGAGGACAGAAACGCTGGCGCTCGTGCAGGTCACTGTGAAGCACTGTGGCGGCACCACGCACGCGTCCGGCGCCAAGTAGAAGGCAGACATGGACTCATAGTTCACATAGCACTCCAGCGTGCAGGCGGCCGGCAGCTCGTTGCTCACGGCGCTGTTGAACTGGAGCTGGAAGATGGCAGAGCCGTTAGGAGGGACAACCTGTTGTGTGGGCACTACCGCGTACGGGCACGCTTGCGATGCGGGCAGACTCCAAGTAGCCACAGCGGTCGCATTGGATGTATTCATGACCGTCACCAGGTGTCCACGCATGTCGCTGCCGCTTTTTCCACCACCGCCAAATGTGTAGAGAGGCTTTGCATCGACTCCGAAGGGTGTGTCGATGGAAACGCTGCCGTTGGCTGTCTCCAAGTTGCTCAGCGGCACGCGCACTTTGCGTTTTGCTCCACTCATGACGACGCCGGGGCTGCAGACGTCTTCCTGGATACGCCGCCAAATTTCGAGTGTCGAAGCAGGCACGGTGCTGCGCTGGCCTCCCCGCTGGTCGTTCTCTTGCCTGCTGCCTATCAACTCGTCCTCTGCGGCAGCTGCCGCCGCGGCGACGGTCGTAAGTTCCTCCGGGGTGAGCAGCCCCAATCCTCGCTCCATCCGCAGCCGCGCCGCCTCTACGTCCGCGAGGGTCAACGTCGGCGGCCGCAGAGAGCTGGTGTAGGCACCGCCTAGCACATCGACCCCCACCACATCCTTTGCACCCTCGATGAGCAGGTACAGTCGACGGTAATAGAGGATGGGGTGCGTGGGCCGGAAAGTGATGGCCACCTGCAGACTTGACTGCGCCGCAACAACACCGCTGTGGGGTACTACAGTAAAGGCCGCCCCCGGCAACGTGTTCATCCACGTGAATGGGGCGTCCGTTGTTGACGCGTTTCGCAGGGTCAAGTGACGCGTGCGCTGCTTCTCGGCGGGCATGTGCTCCAGGTCCACGGCCTCGTAGTCGAGACTGCTGATCGATGCCGTTACGCGCGGGCCAAGTGTTGTTCCACTAAGCTCCACTTGCAACGAGTTGCCATGCTCGCAGTCGATCTGAAAGGTGTTGAAGTCGATCACCCCGGGACTCCCGGGAGTGTAGTGGATACGGACCGGCTGCACAGCACCGCGCGGCACGAGAAAGGCGCCTTCACCATTCGAGTCGTCTTGCTCCACCGCCACCTTTCCCTCGACAGCGAAGCGAAAGGCGCACATTAGGCTTTCGTCCACGCGCCGAATGCGCACCGACACGGGTACCGGCGAGGGGTTGCACAGGTGGATCAACTTGCAGCCGCTGCTGCCGCCGCTGTTCTGTTGCGCCTCCATCTGCACCACCAGCGTCCTCTCCTCCGCACTTGGCTCCTGAAAACAAATATACGGGTACTTGCCGATGCCGGATATCTTCAGGGCAGCGATTACGTCGTCAGTTCCGGTCAGACGGCACAAAGCCTGTGCCACCATTGTGCACCCCTCCGTTGGCGTGAACAGAAGTGTGATGTGCATTATCTCCCCCTCATCCAGCACGGCGTGACTGGGCAGAATGCAGAACGGCCCCGAGACCTCCCAGCTGAACTCTACCGGGGCAGTTCCGCTGTTTTGCAGCTGCACCTGCGCGTGCGCGGTGGAGCCGACGGCGCAGTAGCCAAAGTCGTGGCTGGGCTGCAGCGTCAGCTTCGCGTACGGCGTAAGACAGTCCAGTCGCACCTGAAAGGAGCCGCGACCCTCCACCGTGATGGTGACGGCGTCATGCAGCTCCACCATCTCTGTAGGGCGGAAGGAAATGGCGATCTCGTGTGACACGCCGCTGCTCAGCGTGATTGGCTCCGGAAAAGGCGTAATGAAGGTCTTGCGGTTCACTGGCAGTGAAAACTGAATCGTCTGCGAGGCACGCTCAACGTTCTTGACGAGGATCTTGCGCTTGTACTCCTTGCCCGGCTCCCACTCTTTCCATGTGAGGCGGTCTGCGCAGTCTACCCCGAGCGCTCGTCGACGCTGCTCGCGTCGCTCCTTTCTTGCGGACACCTCCATCATCTTTGTCACCGTCCTTCTGGGATTACCAGAGTGCATGTGCTTGTGCGGGTGAGCTTATCGTCTTCCTTCAGCGCGCTTCTCTCCCGCCCTCGCGCCGCTGTGAAAGGGCACGACGAGATCCTTCACCTTGGCGCGTGCTCCTGCAGTGATGCGAGCTGATGTGCGTGTGTGTGTGTGTGTGTGAGCTCACCAGGAACGAAAAAAGGAAAGCAAAATGCGCGCTTCTCTGTGCGCTTGCGATTCGAACACGGACAGAGACGGCGGTGGTCGATGCGGCAAAGATAGCACGCATGCGTGGGCGAAGAGAAACAATGTGAGGGAAGGGAGAGGAGGAATGCACACTGCTACATGTCCTGAGCGACCAGCAGGAGGTCTCTGCGATGCACGAAGAGAGGGAGGCACCAGTGCTGACGCACCCTGCCTTTTGTATGGGCTAGTTTCGGTGTTTTTGTATCGCCATCCACACACACCCTTCTTCCAACAGATGTCAATGGGCGGGCTACATTGGCGGAGAACATCTGTCCCTCCCCCATCAAGGCAGCTTACGCGGCACCACGCGTTCTTTTCGGCGATGTCATTGCGGCAGTGCCTCAACACTCGAATGATGCAGGGCCACCAAGCAGCCGGCACAGCCTGTCCTCAGGCACAAATGCAGGCTCTTGTGTGTTGGCGGACAGGTCTGGGCGGGCACTGAGCTGAAGAGACGTGCGGCCATGATGCGCTCATGTCTGTACCAGCCCACTGCGAGTCGTATGGATGATTCAACAAAGATGCACATCCCCCTACTGCTCTGTTTCTCTCCTTTTGCTGCGTTGCCGTGATGCAGGGCTCAATCCTGGGCCTCGACTGCGCGCCGTATGCAGTGGTATGGCAGGGGGCTGGACGACGCCAAACGGTGTTGGTTGGCTCGGTTCCTTGACGCAGCCGGGGTGCAACCGAGTTAGATGTGCTGTGGTTGTGCATGCGTATAGCTGTTGGCCTGGGTCGTGGTGGAATAAACATGCCGAAAAAAGCAAGAAATAATGGTACACCGACACGAGGCAGTGCTGCTCCACCTACTACACGAAGGAGTGTGTTTGTGTGTAGGGGGAGGGGGGAAGGTGGGCCGGAGGGGCAACGTGGGTAGAGGCACAGGGATCAAAACCGCAATGCGTGAGATAATGAGTTGCGCTGCAGTAGCTAGAGAGAAAGGAAAACGGGCAACAGCAACGAAAAGACGCTGCAAAACCAAACATAATGAGCACACAAAGCAAGAAGAAAGCGGCGCGACGCAGCGACAACACATGGTATCGCTCCAAGCACGCAACGGTAGGGATGAAAGCGCGGACAGAGCAGCCGGAGCTGTAGAGCGTTCGATACCATACAACACGTTCGGGCTGATTGCCTCTCACTGACACGACCTCCAAATCGGCGTTTCGGCTGCTCTCTTCGTTGGCCACCCCCTGCCTCCGTCCGACTTCACTTTCCCTCAGTGGACCGAAATCCGCGCAGCGCGAGGTAGCCGAGTACAAGATAGACTGCCATGCTGAACGCGACAATCAGGATGTGCGACCTAATGTCCTTGGTGTACATCCCCTGCGAGGCCGCGTACGCCGTCCCAGATGTGATGCATGGCGCGATGTCGGACGGCACCGGGTCGCAGACGAAGGTCAGCCCGTCAAACTCGTTCGCCACCATCACTGAAAAGGCAAAGCGGACGAAGGAAACGTGCTTGATCCAGCGCCACATGAGTGGGATGCTGTTCAAACTCACCAGCATGCCGCCTGTTGGCAGCAGATACAGCACCAACAGCAGAGAGGTGAGAATGTTGGCGGTGGCGTAGTTCTTGGAC
This sequence comes from Leishmania mexicana MHOM/GT/2001/U1103, assembly GCF_000234665.1. Classification (NCBI taxonomy): domain Eukaryota; phylum Euglenozoa; class Kinetoplastea; order Trypanosomatida; family Trypanosomatidae; genus Leishmania; species Leishmania mexicana. The sequence goes on from NC_018324.1 coordinate 1,162,233, forward strand.
AGGCTCGACATGAAAAGGCAGAGGGCGTAGCTGTTCAGCGTGACCAAGGCACCGACGCTGTCGAAGATGAGAAACTTCACGACGGTGCGCTGCAAGCCAACCAGGAGGTAGACAATCAAGTTGAAGAGAAAGTTTATCACCACCGCGACGGGCGCATCTTGAATGAACTTGCCTATGTAGTACGCCGATGTGCTGTACATGCCGTTGCGGTGCTCGCGTGCGTAGATGGCGCGATCAGTCAGAAACATCTCGAGGCTGCCGAGGGAGGAGAAAGTACTGATCATCAAGATGAAAAAGAGGACGCCCATGCGACTGCGGATGCTGTCCTGTGAGTTCCCGACTTGGTAGTAGATCGTGCCCGTGAGAAAGGCGAATACGATAGCAGACGTGACGGAGACGTACGTCGCGACAGGGTCACGGCGACGATTGCGCAGACACCGCATGGCGATGCACCGCACTTGTGTGGCCCAGCTGCGGTGGTAGGCGCGCACCTGGGATTCGGTCGCGGTCAAAGCCGCTGTTGCCGCTCTGGAGGAGCGTTGCAGCTCGTCGATTTGCCGCATAACGTCGGCTAGGCGTAGAGAAGCAAAGGCGGCAGCGATGTCACGTCCCTGCGTTGGCGCTACCGACGGCAGTTGTTCCCACCTTTCCTCCGTGTCGACTGACGGCGAGGATAGGCAGCCCTGATTCCCGTTCGTGGTTGCCTCTACTGCCGCCGACTGCTGCGCCTCTTCTGACCGCCACTCCTCCCTCTCGACTAGCAAAACGGAAACGGCGTCAATGAGGTAGTCGGCTGGGTTGTTCGAATAGCTGGAGGAGAGGCCGATCTCGGCAAGAAACCGGACCGCGTCATCGGCAGGGCCAAAGTACGCCTCCTCCCCGATCCCGTTCAGCAGCAGAACGCGGTCAAAAACCTCGTAGATGCGCGAGCGTGGCTGATGGATGGAGAAGACGACAGCCACCCCTGAGCGGGAGAGCGAGCGCAGAAGCGTGAGGAGATGCAGCGCCGTGAAGGTGTCGAGGCCGGTTGTCGGCTCATCCAGGAAGAGCAGGGACGGCAACGTCACCATCTCTGCGGCGACAGCGCACCGCTTGCGCTGTCCTCCGCTGATGCCGCGCACTAATGCGCTACCGATGCAACTGTGGCGCACGTGGTAAATACCAAGCTGCCGAAGCACCTGAGATACCCGACTCTCCAGCGCCTCTTCCGAAAAAGTCGGCGAGGCGCGGAGGGTGGCAGAAAAGCGGACCACCTCCTCGACGGTCACATAGCTATGCATAATATCCTCCTGCTGCACGTAGCCGCTGCAGAGCCGGAACGCGGCCGGATCAACGGGCTCTCCGTTCAGCAGAATTCTACCTGTGATGTCGCCCTTGCCCTTCACCTTGCGCTGCGCTAAGATATCGAGTAACGTCGTCTTACCCGCCCCAGAAGGGCCCAGAACGGCGAGCATCTCGCCACTTTGAACGTAGCCGAAGACATGTCGCACAAGGGTGCGGCTGCCACCTTCGTCACCACCGCTGACGGTATAGCTGACGTCTTCCCAGGTGAGCACAACCTTGTGGTGTGAGGAGGCTGGGGGCGGGGCAGACGACTCCGCCGGAGAGTGGGGCAGATGGTGAAGCAGTCCAGCGTCTGCGCGGTCGGTAGGTGGCGCCGGAGACGACATCCGCACGGCAAACGGAAAGGGCAAGAAGGAAAGCGGTGACAGCGATGGCCGGGACGAGGGTCGAGGAGAGGTAATGACGCTTGTGCGAAATGAGGAAACCGTTGCAATGGAGCGAGTGGGCAGGTAAAACGGGCGGATGCTGTGCCCCAGGGCAAACGATAAAGCAAGTAACAGCAAAAAAAAGAAACAATAGGCGAGGTGATTTCTACAATACACCCTTCACCCGCTATGGAAGCTATAGGGGTGTGCGCGCGCTGCCCTAGTGCCAAGAGTGGGGAGAGGGGAGAGGGGCTAGGGTGGGGAAGAGGACAGCGTCAAAGACCGCCTCGTCTGTTAATTCGCTTGTGTGCGTAGCAACACGAATATGTTTCATCTATGAACGGTGAACTGCCGTTACCGCATAAGGCGACGTTTCTATCGATAGCGGCGGGCGAGTATGTGCGTGGGTGCGTTGGCGCTGCCATGGGAGTATGACACCACGACATGCACCGAGAGACGCGCCAACAGGACGGAAGAAGATGTGGAACACAAAAGGGAAAAACATCGTACAAAGGTGAAGAAGAAGGAGCCGCAGCAGCAGCAGCAGCCGCACTAATGGCGGAAACGGAAGCATTACTCACATGAAGAAGCAAAGCAGCTTCTCATGGAGACCTTTTTTTTCAGCTCAGAGACACCGCTTTGATCCCGTGACGGTGTTTTGTTTGCGACGTCCCCATGTCTCCGGTGGTGGTGGTGGTGATAAGGGCAAGTATGTGGAGAGCGACTTGCGAAACTAACGTGTACTTCGTCTTCTCTCCTCTCACTCTCCCCATCGAGTACCATATTGCTTGATTGTTTTCTCTTGCGAGGAGCGCAGCAGGAGCAGGAAGGTGCGAGTGGACAGCACAAAGAAAGGGAAGGCCGAAAACAAAGAGCGTGCATGAATGAATGGCACGCTGCTTGTGCGAAAAGGGGTGGGTTGGGCCGGCGGCGGCGAGGGCGAGGGCAGGGGGGATGGAGAGTGGAGAGTGAAGAGTGAAAGGGCGGAGAAGACGGCCGCTTGTATGGTGAAGGAAAGAAGTCTGTTAGGAGGAGGAGAGCAGAGGGACACAGCAGAAGCGGCTGTAACCGGCGTCCGGCGAGCTGCGTTCGCGGTGATGGCGCGCAGTGGTCGGCATGTATGGCACAGCCATGCAACCGTCACACTCCTACAGCGAACGCCACCCGCCAGGTCGGCGAAGGAGCAGTCCCTCCTCCTGCATCTGGCTTATCACGACATCAAGCGGATCACCAAAGGCGCTGCTGCCACCGAGTAGCCCGAAGAGGTGCTCTACTTCCGACGGAGGAACGGCACTCTCCATGTGGGCTGAGAGACGCTGACGCTGGCGGAGCGCGTCGACAAACATCAGTCGGCATCGCTTCTTCGAGGGCGTCTTCTGCGGATGCCAGAGGCCCCGTCCCTCGCGTGACGACATCGCACACACCCCGCCTTTCCACTCCCTTCCCAGCGCCGCAGCATCACCGCTGAATCGACTGGGGGACGGATAGCCTGCGGGTGTGGCCGTGCTGCCGCCGCAGGCGACGAAAAACGAGGACGGACACGAAGCCGTGCGAAGCACCTCCGCTGGTTCGCGGGGTGCCATCGCCCCTGAACCACAGCTGCGGCGCTGCATCAGATCAGCAAAGGCGACAAGGTGGCCATGATAGAGCGCCCAGACTTCGTCGCGCATCTGTGCCGTCCAGCCGGCGTCGCAGAGGAGCTCCGCGCGCTCCAGCAGTGCCCGGGCCCGGGAGAGAGCGCACAAGATGCGCAGGTGTTCATCGATGGCCAGAGGCGCCGCACGCAGGGAGTCACAGGCGGCGGAGGGATGACCGATGTGACGCTGTCCACGGCACGCAGAGGGAGGCGGGAGAGCGCGGCAGACTGACGGTTGTGTTTCCTCCAGAAGCCCTGCGCAATCCACCAGCTTGTCGATGAACGCGTCATAGCACACGGCGTGGCTCACCACGCTGTTCAGCAGCACAGGCTCAGCGGCGCGTCGAGCAAGATAACGCACGTCGTCATGTGTCAGGCGCTCTGATAGGGCACTGGGATCGGTTCTGTGAGAGGTGCTCTGCGGGACGGATGGGCCGCGCTGAGAATGGTGCGGTGACGATGCTGACAGCTGCGTTGTCCGCGACGTGCTGCGTGATGTTGCCCTGCTGTGCGACGATCTCGCCCGCGACGCCGCGACGACGTCTTGGCTGATGATCGCAGTGTCATCGAGCGAGTTCGTCGGCGCCACGGCGGCGACTAGTGAGAAGTAGGGCACTAGTTGCACGGCCGCTGCACTCTCTTCACCGGTGGCAGCAATGATGGTTGACGGGAGCTGGTACACATCGAGACCTCCAGCAACGGCGCCTCCTCCTTCATCGCTTGCTGCGCCGCAGCCGTGCCCCCGCTCCATCGCCTCCAGCAGCGGCGCCATAGCAGCCGCGCCGGCTGCGGTAGAGGGGAGTTGGTCAAGTACCAGCGTGGAGGCGGTCATACCGGAGCCTGCCATGAGGACGGCACTGCGTCGCATAGGAAGGGCAGCGGAGAACGAGGAGCCGCCGGCAGCACCGCCGCTGCCACCAGTTCGCACTACGGTGGAGTCAAGCACCTCTGCCTCAAGCCCAATAAGCTGCGCCACCTCCCGCAGCAGCGCACTTTTGCCCGTCTTCGCTGGTCCTACGAGTAGCACGTGTAGTGGGTACCGATGCGACCCAACCGCTGCCGGATGGCTTGCATGATACACGATGTACAGCACTACCAATAGGAGGAGCCCCTTAGCGTACGCCTGCCCCTGCAGCTGCGGGGCAACGCGACGGGCCACGTCGTGAAGGTTGGCTGCCGCAGAGAAAGCAGTGCCGCCTCCCCACTTCAGGGCCAGGCGGCTAACACGCTCATCCTGGCAAAAGATGTGAAATGCTCCCTTTGTGGTTTCGGCACATGGAAGCGTGGTCGACGAAGCAGCGGCTGCCGGTGCAGCAGCAGCGTGCACCACGAGAAGCTGCTGTTGCTGCTCCGTAGCGGATGTGTAAAGAAGAGCATCGATTGTCACTCCCAGCCAAAGGTGGCGGTGCACCTCCTCGCCGTACGCCACAGCTGCTGCTCGGCTACGATCGAACCGCTGCAGCACCAAGTAGAGCACACGAGTCCACGTTGGCACCAGTGGAAGCGCATGGCCGCACTCGTCGCATTGAGTTCCTCCGTACAGGAGCGGCAGCACGCACGGTTGTGATCGCCTGCCGGGAACATCATGCACATCAGCCGCTGCACCATCTCGAGCCACGCAATGCGGACATGGCTGCGTTTCCCAGCCGGTCTGCAGGAGGTTCTTCGTCGTCGGCTCCACCCGCACACCCACCACCACGCACCGCTCCCAGAACAGGCGAGATGGATGTTTTGCGGGGTTCCCTGCTGTCACGGCAGCGACCGCGCCACCGTTGTCGCTGTCGAACTCTGTGCTCGGCACGACAAAGTGCGGCGATAGTTGCGTCAGACCGCTCTGGTGAGCGAGGCAACGAAGAAGGTACACGAGATACGGCTCCCCTGCCATGGCCCACACCTGTGTGCTCCACTCATCTTGCAGCGTTGACGGCGGCGGCTGCGCGCTACGCAAAAGGTCGAGTAGTTCGTCCAGGTGTACGGCGTGTTCTGGCAGTCGATCTGGGTTTAGGGTTGTGCTGGCGTAGTCGAGCCACCGGATGCTCGCTGCAACGCACTCCGATGCTGCACAGGTTGAAGTGTACATGCTGCTTGCTGCCTCGATTGTATCTTCTGCGTGTTCCAACCTGCGCCCGTACCCGAACGCGTATGTGTGTCTATATATGTGCGACAAGGCAGTTGAACGCCAGGGCAAAGGGGGTAGGAGGAGTAGTGAAAGGAGTACATGGGGGCGGCAAGGGGGGGGGACAGTGCGTATGCAGGCTTCCCTGAACCCCACCCATGACGAGAGGGAGAGTCCCAAGTGCGTAACAGGCACCCACCGCTGGAGAAACCAGATTTGCGTTGTCTTCTTTGCTTTCCTCGGTGAAGTTAAGCCGAGTGTTTCGTGCAGAGGCCCATGCGCAGCCGTCAGCCGAAGAATGTGAGTCGCCAGAGCCAATATACAGACTCAAACCCACCCACACTGCTCTTGACCCCGACGATGCAAGGCACTTTAGAGGGGTGAATGGAGGACAGGCCTGGTCGACGGAGGCGAGCATGGCAGCATCGGGGAAGGAGAGAGGAACCTTCCTTCTGCTTCGCCCCATCACTCTCAGCGTGTGTGTAGGGTCGGGGTATCTTTCGCGTCTTCGTCCGCGTCGCTGCCAATTTTCCACTGAGCAGCGTGCTTGCGGAGAGCCTGTTGTATTGAGTGCTTGTATGCCTCTACATACAACTCTCCCGCCAATTCGCTGAGCGCTTGCCGGTACGCCTCGTTCTGGATGTTGATGGCATGCTGCGCGCTCTCGCGCGAGGCCATGGCGAGGTCCTGATCCTCAAATGGCGCGCTGTCCATTGGCACTTCTGGTGGCAATGGGGACAGAGTCGCTCCGCAGAGCTGGCAAGATGTTTTTGCTCCTTTCTTTCCAAGGAAAAACGTCGTCGAGTAGAGGGGGACGGTGAAGCACGTGGCAGGGCAGGCTTAGAGAGGTGGATGGAGAAGAACATGGTGACATGAGAGCCACCTAATGTCACATGTAATGCGTTAGCCGCAGAGAGGAGGGGGAGGCCGGCTGTGCGCCATGCGGAGCGCCTACTGCATCGCCTTCGCGGCACGCTGAACCTTTCATATCTGCATCCTTCTCTACCGAACGAACGTGACGGAGAGCGCAACGCTCCACGCACACGTACGCTAAGCTGGATCATTGCACCTCTCCCCCTGCGGAAGAGTGTGTGAGGACACAGCAGGTGAATATATTCTGTGCTTCAGTTTGTGGCAAAGGAAAAAGGAGCCCAACACACCAACTCGCAGGCGCGCAGAGACGGGATGGGAGGTGGCTGCCACACAGGACGTATACGCAGGCGCAGTAACTAGGCGGTGCATGCTTGATTACCTCTTCCCCCTTACTTCCAACAACTCGCACGCAGAAGCACCAACAGAGAACAGCAGCGAAAGCACGATACGCGTACAGTCATCCTTCCCCGGCACACCTGCCTATGGGAGTACATACCTCTGCAGGGAATGCGGAGCGCGCGCACACCCAAACAATACCTCTCTTCTTTGCCTTACGGGTGCCATGC